>NW_009915287.1:13904-25503 GCF_000696875.1 Nestor notabilis | reverse complement strand
CAGGCTCCCATCAGTGACCGTCATTTCCAGAGGAGGCACTGGGATTCAGGTGCCCCAGTTTGGG
The DNA here is from genome assembly GCF_000696875.1 of Nestor notabilis. Classification (NCBI taxonomy): domain Eukaryota; kingdom Metazoa; phylum Chordata; class Aves; order Psittaciformes; family Psittacidae; genus Nestor; species Nestor notabilis. The sequence goes on along the minus strand of NW_009915287.1, from coordinate 25,439 downwards.
GGCTGGTTTCCCAGCTGGGATGTGTTTGGTGCTCACCACTGTTCATCTGGGGCTTCATCCAAAGCCAGTCTGTGAAGCACAAGCCGGGTTTGGTCTCCGTGTGCTGACTGGTAGAGCAGCACAGAGCTGGGGAATGAGCTGCCCTTGGTCTCATTCCGAAGCTTGATTTATCCCACTCATCTCCAGACGTGGCACCAGAATAAGCCGAAGCAGCAGCACAACCCAGTGCTCTGCACCCCCATCTGCAACCCACCTCCCCCAAACACCGCTGCAGGTCTCCAGCCCATGGGGTCCATCCTCTCGTGTTGTCCCCGACAGGACAAGGGGAGTGGCTTTAACCTGCCCGAGGGGAGACTGAGATGAGCTCTTGGGCAGAAGCTCTTCCCTGGGAGGGTGCTGAGGCGCTGGCACAGGGTGCCCAGAGAAGCTGTGGCTGCCCCATCCCTGGCAGTGTTCAAGGCCAGGTTGGACACAGGGGCTTGGAGCAACCTGCTCTAGTGGAAGGGGTCCCTGCTTGTGGCGGGGGGTTGGGACTGGATGGGTTTTAAGGTCTCTTCATCCCAAACCATCCCATGGCTCTATCATTCTATGGACTCCTCCTTGTGCCAGTTTATCCTCTGGTGCAGGGGGTGTTGTTCCTGCAGTGAGTTCCTCCACCACTCCTGATGCTGCATCTCAGCCAGAGGAACTGGGAGCTCAGTCCCTGCACTGGGATGTGTTCTTGGCTCCATGTACTAACCTGCTGCAGATGTTACTGGTGATGCAGCGTGTGTGCATGGGCTGTCCCTCAGGAACGGGCTCCTTTGTGCTGCTTTGCTGTCCCCTGTGCCCACGGCCAGTGCCTGTGCTCGCGGGGACCAACCCTCCCTCTCCATGTCCATGCGGATTGCATTGTCCATGTGTAGCTGTGTAGAATTTCCACCCAGGGATCCAGGATGGGAACGTGTTCTGGTTCTCTATGTTCACCCCGAAAACAGGGCAACTGCCACCACTTCTGGGCCACCATCCCTGGCTGGCATCAATCTGGTGCTGAGCCTCTGCCTCCAGCCTGGATTGTTGCCTTGGTCACCAGGGGTTGTGATGCTGCAGTATCAAACCTCCATCACAAACTCGATGGTTCAGGTCTGTAAGTACCATTTCCCCATTGCAATTCCTCCTTGCAATAAAAACACATTCACCATCTCCTGTGCACTCTATTTCTTCATTGCTACTTTGCTGGGGACAGAGAGAAGAGACACCCCAAGGAATACAGCACTAAATGTTCCTTTAGCTGAAATCTGACCATCTCATGCACCGGGAGGCTCCTGAGCTCAGTGATCAGCATCAATATCCCATTTCCCCTCCTCGCTGAGGCCATTAAAGAGTTTTGTTCCCATCATTTCCTCCAGGCACATAAAACCTTCCCAGGGCATTTATTTTATTATCGTGTTGTTTTCAAAAGGCTTCATCCATCAGTAGTGAAACTGATGTAAAACCCATCCCAGCATTTTGGAAGATGCTCAGGAACCTTCTGCCTCTCCTAAGAACCTTCCTGAGGGCTGAGAGGATCACAGCCTGGCGTGGGCTAAAGGGACCTTAAAGCTGATCCAGCTCCAACCCCTGCCACGTGCATGGACCCCTTCCACTAGAGCAGGTTGCTCCAAGCCCCTGTGTCCAACCTGGCCTTGAACACTGCCAGGGATGGGGCAGCCACAGCTTCTCTGGGCACCCTGTGCCAGTGCCTCAGCACCCTCACAGGGAAGAACTTCTGCCTTATCTCCAACCTGAACTTCCCCTGTTTCAGTTTGAACCTATCACCCCTTGTTCCATCTCTATAGTCCCTGATGAAGGGTCCCTCTTCTTGCTGTATCTTCTTGCTTACTGTACTGGACATTGCTATCATGTGTAAGAGAGGCCTGAGGGTCTCCATCCCTTTTTGACCAGCTTCTCTTGCAGCACATAGGGATTGCCAGTTATAACCATTCCCCAGAAATCTCCTTTGCCCTCCTGCAATAGGCTTGCAGTCAAAAAGCTTCTGCTTGCGTTCCAAGATTGGCAACTTGGTCTGGATGAGGATGTCCCTGCTCACTGCAGGGGATTGGACTGGATCAGCTTTAAGGTCCCTTTAAACCCAAACTATTCCATGACTGTATAAAGCTGATGGAGCAGCCCTTCCTGCAGAGAGCAATGCAGACTTCTCCTGGTGCCAAGTTTGGAGCCAACCAGCCAGGCTGCTGCTTGAAGCAGGAAGCAGCATCCAGGGCACAGGACATGAGATGGGGCAAAGCAGAAACTTAGGGCAATTAAAACCAATCTCTGGCAGCTCCTGTACATCCAGGTGGAGACTGAACTGGAATTGTGGCTCCTGCAACTGATCCTCTCAGCTGTTTGCACCTTCTCCTTCCCTCCATGTGATGTGGGGTGAGCTCTGAGCAGCTCCTCTGGGGCACCAGAGGGAAAACTCCCACACATTGAACCTGCAGCTTTGTGCAGGCCCAGCACAGTCCATGGGGCTCGTTCTGCCTTTGGGGTTATCCACAGGAACTGCACTGGGCCATAAACCTGGAGCTGGGACAGGGAAGGGCAAAGATGCTGTGGGCTAGAAGCTTTGGGAATTTGAGGAAAGAATGGTAATATCCTTGCAATTGTCTGAGCAGATAAACAGGTATTTTTAGATATAGATAGATCAGATACTTTATGGAATGGTTCTGCAGTTACTTCAGTTGTTTCCAAACCTGTGGAACCTGTTGTAGATGGTCCTTCAAAGACAGTGGTGAGGACCAGCGTTAGGCCTGCAGAGAAGCCTGCAGGAACCGTGGGGAGGGGACACCAGAGATTATGGTCCTTTAGTCCTGTCCCCATCCTTCCTGGCAGCATGAGAAGAGAAGGCAGTTCCATCTCCCCTGCCTGTATTTCCAGTGGGATGATGCCCAGATACTTCCTTTTATATGATCTCCTTGTCATTTCAAGGCGAGGTTGGACACAGGGGCTTGGAGCAACCTGCTCTAGTGGAAGGTGTCCCTGCCTGTGGCAGGGGGTTGGAACTGGAGGAGCTTTAAGGTCGCTTCCAACCCAAATCATTCCATGATTCCATGATCCATGATTCCCTGAGCCCGGGATCCCAGTGGGATCAGCGCGGCCGGAGCTGGGTTCCATCTCTCCAGACAAGAGCCTCAGAGGCAACTCCGGGGAGGTGTGGAGCCAGATCCTGCAAATTCCCATTCCCCTTCCCCGAGGATCTGCCCCAGCGCGGGCCGGGCCCCCCGGCTCGGCTCGCTGCTTCCCTCTGCTGGGGGACACGGGACGCGGGATGCTCCCGGTCCCGCCAACCCAGACCCTGAGGCCTCAGCCCACGGTGCGGAGAGGGGTCACATCTGATCTTTGGACTCCTCAAATGAGGAAGCAAACCCATGGGGCATCCAGGTTGCCCCCCTCCTCTCCCCCCCCATGCCAGACGCATCCCCAAGATTCTTCATCCCGTGGTGTCAGGATCTTCACAGAAAGGTTGTTTCTCCTTGTCTTCTTCCTTATCTCGTTTTCCTCCTCCTTCTGCAGCAGGGACACAGCCCAGGAGTGGAGTTCCCATGAGAAGGTCCTCACCTGAGTGGCCACTGAAGGCGTTCTGCAGAGGAGCCCCAGTTAAACCTCTTTCAGAGCAAGGATGTGTGTGCAGAGACCTGCGCTCCCCAATAGAGCTGCTGTGTTCCAGGGGTGCCTGAGCTTTCATTATGAGACTTTGAGGTTGAAAACCCAAAAGATGAGGAGCTTGGCACCCATGTCCACTGTTCACCAGCTAGAATAGGAGAGGAACCCAAGAAAGCTGCTGGGCAATGCTAAAACACGCCGTCCCTGGGACTTGAGCAGTATAAAACTGATTTCCGGGCATTAGAAAGCAGGTCTGCCCGTGCCACAGGGATGCCATAGGGGTCAGAGGGGCTTGAGGGCCTTAAAGAAAACCATGAGCACTCAGAGTCACTCTGAGATGGGGTTATGTGGTACAACATCTGTGCAGGGCTGGACAGCCCTGAGGATGCATGTGCCAATAGTGGTGACAAGGACTCATTGCCAATATCCCAACTTTGGGAGCTTGAAAATCTAATCCTGGAATGTGGATTTTGGTCACGATTTTTCTGAGAAAAAAAAAAGGAAAAACAAAGAAAGGAAGAAGAAAGGGAAAAGAAAATGTCTGGTTGAAAGAGAAAACATCTGTCTGGTTTGAGTTCAGCAACTGAAAAGAGATTCAGTGCTTGATTTAAGGTGCCCAAGTCTGACTCTTCATTGAATCCCAGACTGGTTTATGTTGGAAAGGCCCTTAAAGCTCCTCCAGCTCCAACCCCCTGCCACAAGCAGGGACCCCTTCCACTAGAGCAGGTTGCTCCAAGCCCCTGTGTCTAACCTGTTCTTGAGCACTGCCAGGGATGGGGCAGCCACAGCTTCTCTGGGCACCCTGTGCCAACGCCTCAGCACCCTCACAGGGAAAAGCTTCTGCATTGTATCCCTCATGCTTTCATTAGTCTCCGTTCCCCCGCAGCCCCTTTCTGCTCCCCCACTTGTGACCATTCTCACTCTTTGTTAACACTGGATTTAGTTTATATGTCCCGAGTTTGATTCCTGGCACAGAACCAGCCAATGCTGAGCACCCAGACCAGGGGTGGCCACGGGAGCTGCTGCATGGAGCAGACATATTTACTGTGTAATCACCCTGTGCACGAAGCAGCAGCGTTTGAACACCCAAAGGGGCAGGAAAAGCAAGGCTGGAGGCAGCAAATGCAGCAGATCCTGTGTCATCTCTGTAGAACTGGCTGGAGGAGGTCAGCATCACTCATCCATGTGTCTGCAGCCATCCCACTCTATCCCGATCCCACTGTGCAGATGACACAGCACTCAATGGCTCTCTGCCTTCCACCCCATGCCATAATGCCACCAGGCAGCTCACATTAAGGGAGTTCCAATCAAAGCCCCTTTGATTTTGTATATGTTTGTCCAAGCATCACAGATCCAGCTGCACGTGAGAGGCCTCAGCGGGTGTGTAGAGGTATCACCATGTCCCTGTCCCTCTCTGCAGGTATCAACTGAGGTTTGGGGGCAGACTGCTGCCACAGGAGCTGGGGCTGTTTGCACTTGCTGCATTCAGCAGGTTCCTGTGCCTGAGAAGCATGATTCCAACCAGAAGGTAAACCCACACAGTTGGGAGAAACTCCCCTGGACCACTCCAAGCTGTGACAGCTGCCTCATGTCCCCATGCTGCCTTCATGTGTGAGTCCCAGCAAGGGGACCCTGGCAGTGTTCAAGGCCAGGTTGGACACAGGGGCTTGGAGCAACCTGCTCTAGTGGAAGGGGTCCCTGCCTGTGGCATGGAGGAGCTTTAAGGTCCCTTCATCCCAAACCCTTCTATGGTTCTAAAAGCTGCAGCAGCCGCTGGGGTGCCCAAGGAGGACTCTGCACACAGAGACCCTCTGCACATCGGGTGCACATCTGGTGCAGATGTGGCTGGCAGAGGTCAGCCCAGGGAGCTGTGGCACCGTCCGGGGCTGTAGCTCACCCGCTGCAGAGCAAACAGCCCCACCAACCCCAGCGACAGCCCTGGGCTCTGTGTGAGCAAACTCTGGGTCCGGAGCTGCTCTGCACAGCCTGGGTTCTGCTCTGCTGTGGAGCTCACTGTCTGCTCTGCCCCTCCCCGCCTAGCACATGGCCATGTACCCTGCAGGTGCTGATGGGATCACAGAGTCATGGAATGGTTTGGGCTGGAAAGGACCTTGAGATCACCCAGTTCGAGCCCCTGTCACAGGAAGGGCCACATCTCACACTAGCCCCTGTCACCTATGGAGTCAATTATTCTGCTGGCCACAGCCTCTGACCAGTACGTGGCCATCTGCAGCCTCTGTGATGTGTCACAGTGTTCACACACAGTGAGAGCCAGGACAGGACTGGCTACAAGAGCCAGGAGTTCATGTTTGACATTCCCAACAACATTTCTTCTTCAGAGGCTGCCAGACTGTGGACACAACATTATCCTGCACATCTCCTGCAAGCACATGGGCATCACCCAGCCGGATCATGCCAACATCTCCATTAACATCTGATAAGCTTTGTCACCACCCTTCTGTCATTTTGCTTATTGGGGCTTCATATGTCCTCCTTTTTCAGGATGCCCAATTGGCACCTACAGCTCTCAGGTTTATGCTATATGGATGTTCTACACACCAGCATGTTTCTCATGTTTCACTCATTGGTCTGGCCACAGCATCCCCAACCATGGTCACATCCTGTTGGCCAACCTCAATCTGCTCCTGCCACCCCACTGGACCCATCAGCTGCACTGTGGAAAACAGACCCATTTGAGAAGATGTTCCCTTGAGGACTGGGCAGGAGGATGCTGTTCCTTTGAGAGGAAGGCTCAGACACCTGGTCCCCACCTGAGCAGCAGCATGTGTGCATGTGAAATAACCCAGTCCCTGCCTTTTTTAGACTCAAATTGCTGATCAGATTTCCTGCTTGATGATGCCTCAGACTAAACTGCATCACTGATGAAAGAGAAGGAATTAGTGGGGAACCACAGACCACAATTTGGGAGAATGAAGGACTTTAAGAGATACTAAGAAAAAGGAGAATGAAGAAATTACTCACTCTGTGGACAATGAAACTGTTGGTTGAGGTGGAAATCCTCATTGAATGCTTCTGCCTTGAGCAAAAAGCAGGGGATTGGAACTGGGTGAGCTTTAAGGTCCATTCAACCCAAACCATTCCATCATTCTATGATTAAAGGATGGGTCTTGACCATGTATGTCTTGTCCTTACTACTGTTCCTGTCCCCTAAAGCTGTGCATCAGCTCTTCCTGGAAGAACAACCAGCGTGAAGCACAGCTGAGCCTTCCCACGGCTCACGCCAGGAGATGGCAGAGGCAGAGCCTTTGCTCAGGTAGGTGTCTGGAGGCAAGACTTGGTGAGCTCACCCATGGTGTAACGGGTACAAAGTGCTGGTGGGATGGGATATTTGACTGCCAGCAGCAGAACTAACTCCTCCCTGCTCCAAGCCCTGTTTGGTTGGTTACATGGAAGGAGAAACACATGGTAACTTCATAGGTTAGTCATGCAGGAAGATCCTCAGTTCCCTGTGCATGGGCTGGCAGCCCATCCTGAGCACAGCAGCAGCTCTGTGCCCTGGAAACACCAAGCTTGTGGTGCAGATACAGAATCCCAGACTGGTTTGTGTTGGAAGGGACCTTAAAACTCCCCCAGTTCCAACCCCCTGCCACAGGCAGAGACACCTTCCACTAGAGCAGGTTGCTCCAAGGTTCATCCAGGTATACCTTTACTCTGGTGCCCAAAGCCCCATGCAGACCTATGGCAAACCCATCCTCATGATGGGTCTCACAGCTCATCCTGTGTTCAAGACGATTCATCCCGCAGAAATCCCACCTGAGGACCTCCCTTGTCAGTTCATCTGCAGACCCATGGACCTGGTTCTTAAAACCACCCACCTCGTGACAGCCTGTGCCCGCTTCTGCTGGTTAAACTTTAACTCCCCTTTGTGCCCACCGAGAATAACTGTTCTTACTGATAACCGCTCCCGAACCTGTGTCCCTACTGAACCAAAGCACGTTCCTGATCCTCCTAGCACAATATTCATGGAGATATTCAGGGCTTGCTGCAACATTTTAAACTATTGAAACATTTCTCTCTTTTTCCACCCAGGAAAGCAGACACATCACTCCCCATTAGACAGCAGCAGCAGATCAGCAGCGGAAATTAGGTCTGGTTCAAGTATTTATGCAGTTATATCACTCAGTTCTCGTGTGTCTTCTCATCAACATCTTCCAGTGCAACGCAAGAAGCCACCTCTGACCACACTCATGGCCACCTTCCAGCTGGAATTCCAGTGTCCAGGGCTTAGAGCTACCCAAGTGATGAGTTCACCCTAAAAATACAGCCTGAATCCTCACTGCCGCTGAGCTGTGTGACTCCATCACCACCCACCAGGCTTTGCCCACCCACCTGTGGGTAAACCCAAACCAGCATGAGATTAAATGGGCTTTGCTGCTGGTTGTGGGAAGAACAAGGATGGTTGGTAGAAATGGGATGAAGCTTTGCTGATGTTCTGTCAGTAAATTGCTGCATGAAGAAGATGAAGGTGGCAAATTGATACCAGTAACAGAAGACTTGAACTGAGAGACCCAGACATGGCCACACCAGTGCTGAACTGGTGGGGAACCATCCAGTCCCAACCCCCTGCCCCAGGCAGGGACACCTTCCACTAGAGCAGGTTGCTCCAAGCCCCTGTGTCCAACCTGGCCTTGAACACTGCCAGGGATGGGGCAGCCACAGCTTCTCTGGGCACCCTGTGCCAGTGCCTCAGCACCCTCACAGGGAAGAAAGAGGGTTCTGCCCAAAAACCCGTGTGAAAACAAGGATACCTCACCTCAGAGCTGGGTTTCAAGGCAAGCAGCAGAGCACCACAAAAACACCAACTCCTGATCCAACAGGATGCTAAAAGCTGCATTCAACAGAAACATGGGATACACACCAGAGATCTTGGAGCCCTTCTCCTTAAGCTATATGAAGTGGTGAACGTTGCTGCCTAGCAGCATGGAAGGCTTTTAAAGGGTTTCTGGCTGCAGGTTCATCTAATTAAAGACAACCATGAGCTAAATTTGCCCAACATTCACAGCTCCACACTCACAATGCTGTTTTATAGCTACAACAAGCAGTACCCCCACTCGCTCTGCAGCCCTGCACATCACTTCCTAAAGGCACCAGAGTCTTCCTGGGGGACTTGTGTCCAGCAATTCTCTTTGCATCCCTTTGGTGGATGTTGGTATCAAGGATATGCCAACCAAAGCATGTTGACACCAAGGATAAAGCACATTGACTGAGGCTCAGGAAGAAGGTGGTTGTGTTCCACATTAATTTCCATTAAGGACTGTTAGGGAAGGAAGGGATTTAAGTCTTATTTCCCAGATTCCTCCTATCTTGGGATGAAACATGACTGGACACCTGAGCAACAGTGTCATTATATGAGGAGATGAGGTTTAAAATGTTGTTTTCCACTGAGCCCTGAGGCACAGGGATTTGCTGTGCAGGGAAATGCTATTCCTCACTACAGAGGCTTTCGTTGGGGGATCTGTTCTCCAAAATTTCTAAAACCATCTCACATAAGTTAGGACAGTTCAAAACCACAAGTGCTGGTGGAAAAAGGCAGCGTGGCTGGAGGAGAAGGACCAGGGATTGCAGGCAGGGCACCGTGATTGCAAAAGCATTCCCATCAGGAGCTATGATTTCTCCCTCTTGGTCTTACCTGAGGGAATAGTTTTCCACCAAAGCATCATGAAACCCCCCATGCATTATCCAAAATACCATTTCAGTGTGGGTTTAACAAGTGAGCACAGTGGAGACATCAGGAATTTCTCCTTCCTGGATGAGAGCACCATGCAGCAGCGATGCGCTGAAATTCTCCACACTTCCAAGGATGCTAGTTCCTGTCTGTGGTCTGTACCTGTCCCAGCAGGGTACCACAGCCAGATGGGAGGTTCCTTGTCTTGGTGGGGCTACAGCTATTCCAAAGAAAGAAGAAATACAAACCTGTATCTGCATGAGTGAACTTCCTATTGAGTTCCCACCAGCCAGGCAAAGAAATGATGAAGCATGATCATGGAATCATGGAATCCCAGACTGGTTTGGGTTGAAGGGACCTCAGAGCTGATCCAGCTCCCTGCCCCAGGCAGGGACACCTTCCACTAGAGCAGGTTGCTCCAAGTCCCTGTGTCCAACCTGGCCTTGAACACTGCCAGGGATGGGGCAGCCACAGCTTCTCTGGGCACCCTGTGCCAGCGCCTCAGCACCCTCCCAGGGAAGAGCTTCTGCCCAAGAGCTCATCTCAACCTCCCCTCTGGCAGGTTAAAGCCATTCCCCTTGTCCTGTCCCTACAGACCCTTGTCCAAAGCCCCTCTCTAGGTTGCCTGGGGCCCCTTTAGGCACGGGAGCTGCTCTAAGGTCTCCCCTTAAGAAGCCTTCTCTTCTCCAAGCTGAACAAGCCTCCAGACAACTCCACATCTCTCCAGCACATGGAGCTGAGCAGAACAGCAAAGGAGCTGTCAGTGCTCAGATCTCCATCTACCCAAGAAGCTGCATCATTCTAACCCCCCAGGCTCCCACATTACAGATCCCAGACCCAACACCTCCCAGTCCAGACCAGCAGCCTTATTCCGTCCCCTCCATATGGCACAACATGCACACAGCAAGGCTGCTTCAGAGGAAAGTTTTATTGCCATCCCCACCCCTGAGGGAGCCAGAGCAGGGTGAAGGACCAGACCCCAGAGCTCAGCTGAGGACCTTGAAGAAGCACAGAGGGGAAGGAACTCCTCCATCAGAGCAAAGACAGCATTGCCTTGCCTAGGATGGCAAGGAAATCGCTGCCCTGGTCAGCAGCTGGAAGCAGAGGCAGATAAAGGTTCAGAGGCAGATAAAGGTCCAACAACAAAACTCATGGAAGCACTTACTGAGGTGCGTGACCAGCTTGGACAGACCCAAGTTCCCTGTGCCAGCTCCTCTTGCAGGGCAGCAGCAGTAGCACAAGCCATGTCCCTCTGGAAGGAGTCACAGGGATCCCCACCCATGGGATTCACAGCCCTCAGCTCCATCAAGGAGCACCATGATGGCCAGAGGCAGCAGGACCAGGATGGGCCATGACAGAGCACACTCAGCTCCACTGGTCTCGGGAGCCTCGGTCTCCATCCAAGCAGAATTTTTTTTCCATGCATAGTACTTGGCCACAACCACATTGGGGTTCCCCTGGGCAGGGTCAAACCACATCTGGATGCAGCGCCCACTGCCCCGCTGCTCCGTGGTGTATCTGTAGGAGTTGGACCAGATTTTCTCACACAGGTCTTCTGGCTGGGGGAAGACTTGGCTGAAGGGTCTGCACATGGAGCCCCAGGGACAGCGGTTCGTGCCTGAGGAGACAGCACCACCACGGAGAACAACAGGGTGAGCAAGGGCCCTTCACTCCCATCCTTTCACTTACAGCCACCAGGCCACCAGCCCATTGCTGCACCTTGGCGGATTCCTCAACCTTCTGGTTGGCAACCCCATAGACAGGTAAGAGCTACTTACAGAACCACAGGTTTGGGTTGAAGGGAGCTTAAAGCTCATCCAGTCCCAACCCTCTGCCACGGGCAGGGACACCTTCCACTAGAGCAGGTTGCTCCAAGTCCCTGTGTCCAACCTGGCCTTGAACACTGCCAGGGATGCTCGGTGCCCCCTGTGCCAGCGCCTCAGCACCCTCACAGGGAAGAGCTTCTGCCTCAGAGCTCATCTAACTCTTCCGTTTTCCAGTTGTCTCACTCCACTCTTCCCACTAACCTGTAGCCCAGTTCCAGCCCTTGTGCCAATTCTCCTTGCACGTGACATAGTCCTTGCAGTCCTCCCACCACTGCTCGCAGTCCTCCCGGCACAGGGGCACATGCAGGATCCTCTCCCGACGCCAGCTGCTGTCAGCCTGTGAGGGACGGGACCACGCTGGTGGTTTGAACCTTCAGAGATAAAGGGAGGGGCCACCCG
>NW_009915287.1:2176-13653 GCF_000696875.1 Nestor notabilis | reverse complement strand
CCTTCAGAGATAAGGGGCGGGACCTGCCACATCCCAGATCCCCCCCCAGACCCATCCACTGAGCCCCAGAGCTGACCTCAGCAGAGCTTCAGCCCCAGCCTTGACAAACAGCAATTCTCCCACCACTTAGGGCTGGCTAAGCAGAGGCCAGCAAAGCCCTTCTGATCTTCCCACCCACCAGGAAGGTTCATAGCATCTCCTGGAAGCACAGACCCACCCACACACACACACCAGGGTACACTGCAGGGGGGACCAGCACCCAACACATCATCTGTCGAGCACAAGCCCCGTTGATCTCACCTGGTCGATCCATGGTCCCAGGTTGGGGGAGCACTCATAGAGACACGTGTCCTGGATGAAGTGGCGCTTGCACTTGGGGGGCATCACCCCGCAGTGGTTCCAGTTGAAGTTGTACAGGTTGGATTGGTCCCTGTGGGCCTCCAAGCTGGTGTTGGCCGTGCAGCAGGCATTGTCCTTCCAGGGAGCACACTGCCGAGGAGCAGGGGACAGGCTCATCAGGGAGCACAGGCAGCAGCTCAGGGAGCCAGAGGATGCTGCAGGCACCTGCCCCCTGCATTGTCTACAGCAAGAAACCACCAGCAAGAGGACGGTCCCTCCTCAGCAAACCCTTGGGCACTTTAGACTGAGGAGTTCTGGGCTGCAGCAAGGTGGCGATGGAGGAAGAGCTAGCGGGAGGAGGAGGTCAGATCCTCCCCAGGAACAAGTGCCAGCCTGAGGAACAGGAACAAGCTCCCTTCTGCACCTTGGCTTGCTCTTATGCCCATCTCCACCAAGGACCAGGGGCAGAGCTCTTCAACTGGCCAGAAGAGTCTCTAAAGCAGAGTCTTTCCTTGCCATCCTTCACCTTGTTCTGATCTGAGATACCACAGCTTTGGGAGGGGGAGCCTCCTGCTTAAGGAGGAGGGACACTGAGATGAGAGACTGCTCCTATCATAACTATTTGTTAGAGGAGAAAAGCAAAAGCCAGGCCTCAAACCCAGTACAGAGTCTCTTCCTCAGGCAGGTGATTTCCGAGCACAGACCCAGCCCATATCATCTGGGGAGGGGAATACAGGGGCTCTGACAATCCCACCCAACACACCAGCAGGGTCCTACCTGGTCATAGAGCATCCCCTCGGGGCCAGGCTTGGTTTTGTGGTGCTTGGCATCCATGCAAATGTTCAGCAGCAAGTCCCTGGCAGGTACCACCGTGCAGGCAGCCAACAGCAAGAGCATCACCCACCCCATTCCCATCTTCACGGGATCAGGGAGCTGATGGAGCTGCAGGAAGGGGACAGCACAGGAGGGGATTTGCCACAAGCAGCAGTACGTGAGGTCTGTGGGGCCAGACACTCCTGAGGACACACCAGGAGAACATCAGCAACCTACAGCACCAAGTGCAGCCCTAAGATCAGCCACACATTGTCCTCTGAGCAGCACCATAAAGGGCCCTTTTAGCGCTAGGGCTGTTCGAGTGTTAACTTCAGACATCCCTGATGGGGAAGTGATGCTGTGAGATCCCTTCAAATCAGGGTCCTTCTGCAATGAGCCACAACACAGAGCTTCCAGCTATCCCAAACCTTCTGCTGCCGGACACTGCCAGCTATGGGAGGTCTTCAGCAAGCAGTTCAGAGGAGGAGGGTGAAGGCACCATCACATCAACACCTCATGTGGGACGGGAGCTGCACCTTTGCATTGAGGCAGATGTTAAACCAGGAAAGCATCTCCTTTGGTTCATCTGGACCTTTGGGGACCCACACCCAAGGTCCCCAAAGGAGACCGGACACGAGCAATAAAAACACTTCACATAAACATGGCTCATCCTCCTCTGCCCCTAAGAGGTCAGTAGGGCTTTGGGTCATCTACTAACCAAAGAAATCCCAAAACAACACCTCCCCCAAAAAAAAAACGAAACCCACAAACCACCCAAAACCCCTCAAAACAACCCCCCCAATACCCCCAACCCAGACACAGCCTCCCACCGCTCTCCCTCCCTTCCCTAGCCAACAGGGCACAAAGGTCTAAACCAAATTGCCTTTTAAGAAGCACTTTGCAAAGCACAGGAGGAAGCCAAAGCATTTACAGCACTAAAATTGCATAAACTAACCCAGGAGGCAGCAATTACAGAGCCGAGGATGCAGCCATGGGCAGCAGAGGATGAGGAAGCAGCCAACTCACAGCAGAACTACATACTTCTATATCTAAACCCAACAAACCCCCCAGTACCAACCTCAGAGCCCAGGGAGCCTCCAGCCCCACCACAGCACCTCAGAACCAGCCAGCCCTGCCCCTTCCAGGGGCAGCTTTAATGGGGAAGCTCCTGACACAGGTGCTGGCACTTGGAATTACCTCCCCCATGTGTTAAACAGGGTTTGACTTTCCCAACATTTGTTACCTTGGGCGCAGTTGGTTTGGGGATAACTGGCTTGTCCAGCCCCTTGCACCAGCAACAGCTTTGTGCTTGGGAAACAATCCAGTGTTTTCCTCCACAGGGAGGGCTCTTATCGGCCTTGGGCACTCACAACAAACTCTATTCCTCTGCTCCTGCTCTACCATTAGGTTTTGATTTGCACCATTGCCCCAGGGATCCTGCACTGGATGAGCTTTGAAGGTCCCCTCCAACCCAAACCAATCTGTGATTCTGTGACTGTGTGACCCTGCTTTAGTGATGAATAACAACCCCCTACATTCATTCTGAACCAGACGTGCTGCTTTAATTTGCCATTAATTCTCTCTCTCATACTGGAAGTGACAACAAGCAGATCTCCCCCCACCTCTCCAAGCCTTTCCCACCTCTGTCCCATCTCCCATCCATTGCCTCTTCCCAGCAGAACCACATTCTGCTCACTCATTTCCCATGGCAAACCCTTTGCTCCCCAGTACACTGGGGCTGCAGCAGCAATCCCGATGGTCAGCGTGTCCTGGCCTTGGCCTTGTTCAGGAATTCCTAATACTGGCTTGTTTTGGGGACCGCTGGTCACTGAGTGTGTTGTGGCACCATCAGGACAGTGACAGCTTGTTCTCGGGAGATAACTGCTGGCCGCCAGCCAATCATCTCCCAACTGGAGTGTTCTGGAGCCCCTAGGACATCGCTGTGTTTATCTCAACGGCTCCTTACCAGCCTCCTGGTTTGTTGTTGGTGCCTCAGTCCGGCCAGGCTTTTCTGCCTGAAGCGCTGAGACCCCCTAACCATCACTTTAAATGCTATTTATCTGAGGTAGCAATACAAAGAAAGAGAGGGTGGTGTAGACAGAATCATGGAATCCCAGCCTGGTTTGTGTTGAAGGGACTTTAAAGCTCCTGCAGCTCCAACCCCTGTCCCGGGCACGGACACCTTCCACTAGAGCAGGTTGCTCCAAGCCCCTGTGTCCAAGCTGGCCTTGAACACTGCCAGGGATGGGGCAGCCACAGCTTCTCTGGGCAACTCTCTCCCTCTCACTGTATCCTCAAAGGTAAGGAAATGGGTGGGTACATCCACAGTAGTTCCATGCAATTATTTTCCTTGTGCAACCCATCTCCAGGGCGTGGGATTGAATTTTGAGTGGGCGGATGCTGAGGAACCTCTCCAGGGTGTACTGAGCACCCCAGGGTCTGCATCAGCCAGGGCCTCAATGCAGTCACCTACTCATCGTTACTCAGTGCCACCAGAGACCACATATCTCATCAGAGATGCTGCTGGTGTCCCATGTGGCTCCCACTGCCACTGTACAGAGCAATGAGTGTGTTGTTGTGATCAGAACCTCATTAGGGGCTAAAAGCAAACACACTCCATGTCTAAAGCTGAGAATTAATTGGTAGTGTAATTGAAAATGGGCTTAACACAAGAATCACTGTTAGTCCAGAGCCAGTTACTGCAGAAAAAAAAGGAGAGGAATTAACATTTCTCTACAGAAAAAGAAGTTGTAGTTGTAATAATAATGATGATGATGATGATGTTATACACACACTTCCCAGTTTCTAGCTCTCCCCTGGCATCATGCGCACTCTCTCACTGCTTCTCTGGGTCCTAAGGTGAGCACTTTGGTGGTGGTGGATGTTAGATCAAGACATCAGTATCTGGATCCTGCACAGGGAGTATATCGATGTTCATGGCTTCTTCTTCCTCACTCCAAGGCCCACTTTGTGCCTTTTTTAACACTTAACTGTGCTTTTCCACCCTGCTTTCTCTTCGCTGCTCTACAAGTCCATGTTACGTGCAAGTTTCCTAAATACGCTACATTTTATGCATGTTCAATGCTCGTTCTTTGCTCTTTCTCACCCCAACCATTTTGGCCCAGCCCCGAGCTCACAGTCCTTTAACTGACCATTCCTGAGCTGTCGATAGTTCCCAGCACCAGGCTGTGCCCCAGCTCTTACCACCCTGTGCCTGCACGTTGTGCCGTGTCCCCACGTCTCAGGCCCTGCCACCCTGCCAGAGGGACATTTCTCATCCATTATATTGAAGTCATAAATACCTTATTTGGCACAAAAGAAGCACTTTTTGCTGCTCCCTGCATCAAACTGCACCAATGGATGCACCGTACAAGGGTGAGCGAAAAGCCGCTGCCATCGGCAGAGGAAAAATTGCCATTATTGCTGAATCTGGTGAAAGCAAAGCTCCAGGAAGATGAGGACAGGTTCACAGGGAGCAAACCTGGCACAGTGCAGCCCTGGGACCTGGCAAACTCAGGACAAGGCCCATGGCCAGCAGTGGATGTGCCGTGGTGCTGAGCTTTGGGTCAGTGTGCAGGACCTGTGTCATGGCCAGGAGGATGCTGAGGACATGTCCGATGGGACTCAGCATCAAGGAGGGGGGAACCATGAGCCCTGGGGTCTGGGATGCCCTGTGCAGGTGGGGACCCATCACCAGCACATGGAGGTGCATCCATGGATGCACCCACGTTTAACCATCCTATGCTGGAGCTGCATCCCAGTGCTGAGTCCTTCAGGAGTGAACCAGCTACAAGAAGAGCAAAGAGAACCCCAGGTCCCCGAGGGAACACCCGAGGTTTTCCTCCTTTCCCTGACAAAACTGGCTAAAATGCAATTTAAAAGTGAGTGTAAGCAGGAGGTTTCTTGATGGACACAGAAAAAGGAGGGATGTGTTTTCCCTTGGACAGATGCTGTTGCTTCGCTTTTTCATTGGATTTTTCCATCCACCACAATTTTTGTTTCCTAAAAAACTTCGGACTTTGAAGGTGGTTGTAAAATCCCACACTGGAGATTCTATGACACAACTTCTGGATCACTTTGTAAGTGGGAATAAGGAGGTTCGTGAGCCCCTGCATGCCAGGATGAATGGCTCAGTGCAGTAGACTTGAGCAGCATTGCTCATGGAGAATAAGGGACACGGGTCAGCCCGGAGCTTGGGTGAGAAAAGGAGCTCTCCTCACTGTTCACAGGGAAGCTGAACACTCAGTGGTGATGGAGAGGCAGCAGATAGAGACTGCAAAGGGTGATTTGTTCGGCTGCTGCTCTGCAGTGAAGATCCACTCATTTAATGTAGTGCATAACACACTCCCGTGTTCTGCTTGCTGGAAGAGGAACTGCCTCTGGTTGATAAAGTGCTTTAATAGCCCTGAATGAAGAGACAAGTTACAGTGATTCAAGAGAGAGGAAAATCTGAGAACAGAAAGCAAGGAAGGAGTAAAACAAGAAGGGAAATGACTGTGAGAGATATATGAATGAAACCAGAGCCAAGGGTGATATTTCTTGGAAATTAAAGCTCCTTCTTGACATGAAATGTCCCAAAAGCCTCTTCCCATGGCTTCTGGGTACATCCCATGGAGGTGGTTGTCTCGACCCCATGGTAAGGGCAGAATCTCTTTGGGAGCTATGAAAGAAGGTGGAAATTGGCCTCTGAGTACACAAGGTGGGGAAATAAAGCCACGTGCACATGGGAATGGGGGAATGGGCTGCTGAGTTCTGTGTTTTGACTCTTCTGTAGCAGATCTGTGTTAGCATAGTCATAGAATCATGGAATAATGGGATGGTTGGGTTAGAGGGAACCTTAAAGCTCATCCAGTTCCAACCTCATTTCAATGGTTCTGCTTCTTCCTTGCAGATGTTGAACTGGGAATCTCCCCAGGAAATGTCGCTGGGATCTGAACTGGAAGTGTACATGACTTTGGTCAACTTGGTTTTGGTATTGGTGAGTGGCTGCTGGACATCCAGCCCAGTATTTCGTAGCCTGATACCTCTCCTACCAAGGCCAACGGGCAGTGTTCCTTCACTGACACATCTGCTGGAAAAGTGACTTTTTGCCAGACCAAGTGACAAGATGGTGTCAGTGCAAAGCTCCTTCAGGGACAGTTACACGACTATGGCACTATTCAAGCATGGAGACAAATGGAAATTTCTTGGACACCCTCCCACAGGAGCAGCAAGAGGCATCTATCTCATCCCCACTAATGTCATTTATATCCCCATCCCTGGCAGTGTTCAAGGCCAGGTTGGACACAGGGGCTTGGAGCAACCTGCTCTAGTGGAAGGTGTCCGTGCCCGGGGCAGGGGTTGGGACTGGAGGAGCTTTTTCCATGATCCCAGTGTGTTTTGTGCCTCTCCCTGTTACTCTTCCCTTTGAGGTGCAAAGCTCCTGATCTGAAACCTCAACTAGCTGATGCTTCCACCTTACCCTTCCCCTGGTGGGACTGGAAGGATTCTGGGAAGAGGCAACAAAACTAAGCAAAGGCTGATGACAGTTTTTGTGCAAGGAGGAGCTGTGTGAGCTGGGACCCTCGGCCTGGAGGAGGGATAGGAAATGCTCGAGGAAGGCTCTATAACATCTTGGGCAGCTTGGGGAGGATGCTCCAGTGTAATCAATCACTGGCGCTTCCTGCAAGAGGAGGAGGCATTAAACAAGCAGCAGGTGGGAAATTGAAGCCCAATTACAGGAGGTTTTATCAGGATTAAGCTTTGGAACGTTCTGTTGGAGTGAGCAGCACAAATCCATGGGGGCCTAGCAGAGCGGGAACACATCCAGAGAAGCGGGGATCAAACCCATTAAAGGCTTTTCCACACCAAACACTGTTCCTGGCTCAGGAAGCGCCAGAGCCTCGGATCAATGGAGGTGGGCAGAGAAATGATGGTCCCCTGTGGAGGGGCCATTCTCACCTCTAAGTGCTGCCCAGGTCACAGCATTGTCCAGGCAGACCCTTAAAATGCTGTTTATTTGAGGTAGCAATATAAAGAGACAGGGTGGTGCGGATAGAACCATGGAATCCCAGATTGGTTTGGGTTGAAAGCTCCTCCAATTCCAACCTCCTGCCATGGGCAGGGACACCTTCCACTAGAGCAGGTTGCTCCAAGCCCCTGTGTCCAACCTGGCCTTGAACACTGCCAGGGATGGGGCAGCCACAGCTTCTCTGGGCACCCTGTGCCAGCGCCTCAGCACCCTCCCAGGGAAGAGCTTCTGCCTCAGAGCTCATCTCAACCTCCCCTCTGGCAGGTTCAAGCCATTCCCCTTGTCCTGTTCCTACAGGCCCTTGCCCAAAGCCTCTCTCCAGGTCTCTTGCCAGCCCAGGTTGCCCAGGGAAGGCATTTCCCACAGTGTCCATGGTGATGACTACAAGGAGAGAGGCAGCTCCATGCACAGCTTTAAATGCCTTCCTCCTGCAGGACCTGTTAGTTGCTTTGTGCTCTTTGTTTTGCAGCTCTCGACCAGCAACGTGGACCTGGCAAGGGCAGTGCGGCCCCATGAGGGCAGTGCCTGGGCGGACATTGCTCAGGGAGCTCCACAGCTCATTACGGATGCAGTAAAGGAGCCCATTTTCCACCCCCCGCGATGCAATGAACACGCAGCTGGCACTGAACCCATGGTGTGTAAATCACCACCTCTGCAGGGAGAGGACCCACCGCGAGCCCAGGCACCCAGCAATGATTTACAGACCAGCAGCGGGAGCGTGGGAAGCAGAACCGGGGCGGGCAGGAGTGTTTGCATTCAGCCACAGGCTCATGTAAGAGTTGCTGCTGTTCAGCTGCACGGGGGGCACGTCGAGTGCTGGATGATGGATGGGAGGAACAAGGGGTTAGTCAGGAGTTATTCCCCCCTGAACCAGTCTCCCATCAGCAGCGGAGTGAGGAATCCGGGAGCAGGGAGTTACAATGAGCTGTGCATTGCGGGGCAGCCCAGGGCAGGGAACAGGGAGTTCTCCTCGGAGCGCTTGGAGAGGGGCAGGAGCAGCACAAAGGTGTTGGGAAAGAGCACATCTGAAATGAGAATGAAAACCTGGCTGGGAGAAGGAACCCCCGGGGCTGACTCCAGAAAGGGAAGTGGAAGGGAATTAGAAACCATTGATTTCCTGAGCAATGCTGAAACAGGCAGAGCATTGGTGAAGCACGGGTGGGGTACCAGGGAAAGAAGCAGCAGCGAACATGGATTTCTTGGAATCAGACTGTGACAAAGACACTCTTCCCTCTGGGTGGGAAGTGTGTTGTGCTGGCAGGGAATAAAGAGGGAATTAAACGTGCCTGGGCTGAAATTGTGCTTGGAACGCTTTTCACACATTCAGAAGCAAGGAAGAGGAGAGGGAAAGCAAAGCTTATTGGAAAAACAAAGTTCTTGGTTATCCATTGTCAAAATGCAGCAAATGGTGGTTTGAAGGAACCTCTCATTCCTGCAGTGATTCACGATTGTCTTTACTGAGCTTTTAAGGGAGCAGCAATTTCTTTGTGTCTTGTCATGTAATTTGGGGTGCTAGATCTGATCTTGCTGAGAAGACCTGACCTTTCATCACTGTATTCCATGTGCACATTCTAGACTGCGATCTTTATTATCGCCCCTATATGTCATGTCTGGTGTAGCTACAGCATCCTGTTGATGGGACTGGGAGATGGCTCATCAATTTGGCAGGCAGAACAAGGCAGAAGGACTAAAAGTACCACAGGTGAAGGTGGCATTCAGAACATCCTGACACACTGGAAGTGAAGCCAGGAATGCCATTCACACACTGGGAGGAATGGGAGGGTTTATGTCAGTAAACACCAGTATCAAACTGGTTAGGGCTTCCTGATGGAAATTCCTGTGTTCCAGTTTGTGCCCATCACTTCTGGTTCTGGCACTGGGAAGAGCCTGGCTCTGTCCTCTTGCTGCCCTCTTTCATGCATGGATGATATCCCCCCCTTTAAATACTGGGACATGGGGATAAGGTCTCCCCTTCAGGAGCCTTTTCTTCTCCAGGCTGACCCAGCCCAGCTCTCTCAGCCTGGCTCCAGAGCAGAGCTGCTCCAGTCCCTTCATCACCTTGGTGGCCCTTCGCTGGTCTCAGTCCAGTCTGCCCATGTCTCTCCTGTACTGGGAAGCCCAGAACTGGACACTGTATTCCAGACATGGCCTGACCAGTGCTGAGCAGAGGGAAAGGATCCTCTCCACCACTGGTCTTCCTCATCCCAACCCCAGCAACAGGGAAGAGCTGTCTGGAAATGTCCACATCACAAGCAACACCTAGAGGTGACAAGGTGAAGAACAGGAATAGAACTAAGGTCCCTTCGTCCCATCAAGGCTGAAGTCACATTTGCTAGCTCCAAAACTCAAGAACAGACACAAAAGGGCCTTCTGGAGACATGAATGACCCACGGAACTTGAGTATAATGGAAGAAGAAACCTCTAAGTATTCCTGGATGAGACACAGGAGGAGCTGATGGAAGGAAATTCTGGGATTCCCATAACTGAGAAGCAAAATGAAAGCACCCACAGTTGTCTCTGCAGCAAAGGTCCATGCACCACCAGGGCCAGCAAAGCATCAGCACCAGTGTTCTCACACAGAGGAGGCAGCTTTGGCTTATTCCACAGCAGCAAGAGATGTGGTGCCTCTATGGAGAGGAACCAATATTGGCATAAAGTGACCCCAAAACCCCTCCCCCTGGCAAAGCAATGGGAGAAACCACTCCAGGTGTGTGACCTGCCAACCAGATACGTGCTGGGGATGGAGCTGGAACCTGCCAAGCTGCCAATGGAGGGCTCTGGGAGATGTGTCCAGCCCTTTGTCTCTCCAGGATCAGCGTTCCCATCTCTAACCCTTGTATTTTGGGAGTGAAAATGAGGCGGATCAGGAACAGTGACACATGTATGGGGTGAATGTGCCAAAGGCTTTAACTGCAATGTGCTACTAAGGGTTTAGAGAAGGACACTTGGCAAGACCTTAATCCCATTCTAAGTGCGGTTTGATATTTTTTAGGGAAATCATGGAATCCTGGAATCCCAGGGGAAGGGACCTCAGGGACCATCTGCTCCAACCTTTCCAGGCACAGCATGACCTAGGCTGGGTGCCCAGCACCCTGTGCAGCCCAGTCTTAACAGTGTCCAACGCTGGGGAGTCACCACTTACCTGGGGAGATTATTCCAGTGGTGGTTGTTCTCATTGGGAAACATTCCCTCTTGTGTCCCAGCTCTCTCAGCCTTCCCTCACACGCTGCCCAGCCCTTGGACCATCTTTGTGGCCCTTCTCTGGCCCCTCTCCAGCCCATCCACAGCTTTGCGGTGCAGCAGGACCCAAACTGAGCCCATATTCCAGGGGTGGCCTGACCAGCGCCGAGCACAGTGGGACAATGACACCTTTATCCCTGTGGTGGTGCCCCTGTTGATGGTCTCCAGCATCCTGTTGGGTTTCTCTGCTCAGCTGCTCACTCCTATGGAGCTGTTGTCCCCCAGAACCCCCAGGGCCCTTTCGCAGAGCTGCTCCTTAGGGGCATATCCCAGCCTGGGCTGCAGACAAACACATAACTCATCTCTGCTGCCCAAAATGAGAATAAATAACACTTTGTGCCTTCTGTCTTCATCCACTGCAGGGTCATGAGGCTGCAAACCCACTGGGTCTCCTGTAGATGACCGTGTGGTGCTTTGGAGGAAGCAGATGCGGTTTCCACCACACCATTAAGCTGCCACCATTAAACAAATAATAAAGTCATGATGAATTAAATGCACTTTGCTGTAGAGATAACAGTAAATTATAGATGAACCTGTGGCTGGAGCTGGCTGTGACTCAAACATCAGCTCCCCGATCCCTGAGAGCTTCAAGCAGGGAAACAGGGCAGGATTTACTTATAGTTCCTTCATTAAACCACAACCCTGATATGTTATCTGCTAGTGATAAGAAACAAAGCAAAGTTCTGCAAGAAACTGTCTGGTTCCACCTTAGAAGAGCACAAAGAACATTTGGGGCTGTTTTTAGTTACAGTAACTTGAATTAAAAGGGAGGGGTCTGTCAATAAATGCGCCCAGCCACACAACTGACTCCACAGGGCTGCTCTGAGGTGATGCTCTGCAGCCTCGGGCCAGGTCTGGGCAAAGCATCGCCGCTGCTGCAAAGTGATGCCCAAGAGATGTTTAAGCTCTTGTCCAGATATCCCAGGAAAGCAGCTACTCTCTGTAGGTTTGGATGGGATCTCAGGCAGAAGCTCTTCCCTGGGAGGGTGCTGAGGCACTGGCACAGGGTGCCCAGAGAAGCTGTGGCTGCCCCATCCCTGGCCGGGTTGAAGGGCAGGTTGGACACACGGGGGCC
>NW_009915287.1:0-2145 GCF_000696875.1 Nestor notabilis | reverse complement strand
GCTCTAGTGGAAGGTGTCCCTGCCTGGGGCAGGGGGTTGGAACTGGATGAGCTTTAAAGTCCCTTCCAACCCAAACCAGGCTGGGATCCTGTTGAATCATAGAATCAACTGGGTTGGAAAAGACCTTTAAGATGATCAAGTCCAACCTTTACCCCCGCACCACCCAGTCTCCACTGAACCATGTCAAATGCAAGAAAGCCCTGCAGCTAAGGGGAGACCAGTTCTCATGGACAGAAGAATGCTGCAGCACACAACTTCAGATGCACCCTGCTACCTTTAGTGTGTGGTGAGGTGAAACACAACCAGCTGCAGGGGAGGAGCCACCTCGGGTTCACCAGGAGGAGCCCGTCACGGCATCTTGTCTGCTGGCCGGGCTTTGGCCAGTATCTCTGCTGCCGTGTGGAGCTCTCCCCCAGCATCAATCAGCGCCTGCAGGTTCGCACCCTGGTCCTGGAAGCCCATGGCGCTGAGCTGCTCCATCTGCTGCTCAAACATGATCTTCAGCTCCTGCTCGTCCACCTCCACCTCATACTCTGCTCCCTCCTCACCCACCACCAGGCTGGCGTTGTCCTCGGTCTCGGTGCACGGCAGCGAGTCGTCCATGCTCTCCAGGTCCAGCTCCAGCTGCGAGTCCTCCAGACTGAGCAGGAAGTCTGGTGCCTCCATGGACAGGGTCTGGAGGCCGAGTTGGATCTGCAGCAGCGCCTGCAGCGCCCTGGGGTTCCTCAGCAAGGATGAGATCTCCGCCTGCTCCATCTCCGGCGGCAGCTCCTGTTGATCCTGCAGCCGGGAGCTCCCGTCGCTGGGTGCGTGCGGGCTGCTCAGTACCACCTGCGCGGGGCTGCCAGGCTCTGCCAGCGCTCTGCCCAGGTTGTACATCAGCTGCGGGGTCCCCGTCAGCTGCCGAACCATGGCCTGCACTGCACCAGAGTTGGGGACCACGGCGCCCAGGTTCAACACAGCAAAGTTCTTGTCGACGCTTTCACCGGGGAGCTCTTGCGTGGTGCCACAGGCCCGGCCGGGCTCCAGAGCCCACGGGTTGGGCAGTGGGCTCCGGTTCTCAGTGTGTGCCGGCAGCCGCACTCCGCTCGGCAGTGGGTGGCTCTCCAGGGAAGCAAAGGGGTTGCTGACCATCTGCTCCTCCAAGGCATCCAGGATGGGCTCCTCAACCTCCCTGTAGAGCTGCTCCAGGGCACTGTATCCCCCAGGGATGCTTTCGAGGTTGTTCATGGCCAGGTCATAGTTCCTTATCATCTCCTGCATGATGGCAGGGCTGCTGAAGGCCTCCAGCATCTCTCTGATGGTGTGTGGGTTGCTGAGGATGTGACTGATCTCAGGGTTCTCCTCAGCCAGCTGCTGCAGCTGCGGGTTGGACATGATGAGGTCCCTGACGAGGTCAGCATTGACAGTGGGGCTCTGCAGCATCTCAGTCAGCAGGCTGGGCATGGATACATCCTGCTCTTGAATGCTACTCACCAAGTCCACCACGTCTCTGGAGTCCAAGCCCAGGAGGTGGACGCCTGTCACCCCAAGGAGAAACCCCAGCAGAAACATGTTGTTCCTGATGGTGTTCAGGTCCAGGCCTGAACTGAGGATCCTGGACAAGAGGTCCTCCATGGTCTGTGCCACAACTTCCTGGCTGGAGGCCAGCATCTCAGACAAGTTGTGACGGATCAAGCCTGGGTCCTGTAGGTCATCCATGCTTTCCAAGCTGGAATGGCTGTGGCTGGGAGGTTGCACCAGGGTGGTTGCTCTTCCTTGCTCTGCCAGGCTGTCTGGTGGTCTGTTCTGGGACCTGATGACCACATGGATGCTGACCCCGTTATGAACTCCGTGCTGGCTCAATGTGTCTTGATCCTGGAGGACCTTCCCAGCAAACACCAGGACCAGCAGCTTGGGGGGGGTTTTGAACCGCTTGGCCACTTCTTCCTTGAACTCCTGGATGGTGCTTCCCTGAGCAACCTCAAACTGCTCCTTCTGCTTGAGGGTCTTCACGATGACCTTGACGGTATCAGAGGAATCCATGGTGACGAGAGGTTGGCTCGTCTCTGCCGTCCCTTTGCTTTTGGACATGGTGGCTCCGAGAGCAGGGCCGAGCTGTGGCGCGTTGGAAAGGCGCTGGCCACGGGGGGCAGTGGTGGCGCA
>NW_009915286.1:0-239 GCF_000696875.1 Nestor notabilis | reverse complement strand
CACACCACCCCCCCAGCTACTAAGAAGGAGAAAAATTGACTGCTGTAGCTGAACCCAGGACACCCATCCTGACACCCAGATCCACTCCTGACACCCCGATCCCCTCCTGACACCCCGATACCATCCTGACCCCCCGATATCATAATGACACCCCACTCCCCTCCTGAAACCCAGATCATCTCCTAACACCCCGATCCCATCCCGACAACCAGATCCCCTCCTAACACCCCAATCCCATC
>NW_009915285.1:7891-13005 GCF_000696875.1 Nestor notabilis | reverse complement strand
CCCTAACTATTCTATGATTCTACATACACAGCCTGTGGCAGTGCACCACTAAGTGCAGGCAGGAGTTACAAATTTATGAGATTTTTAAGAGTGCTGTTCAGCTAGATCCCTGGTGTCTGAACATCTACCACAGAAATCAAAGCTCCATGACATTTGACACCATGTTAAGTATATGATGACAAAGGCCAAATGCAAACAAGTTATAGAGGCTATTCTGATATGTAGCCAAAGGAGGTGAAAAGGAGTAGGTATTTTCAGTCTGGGCTGGAACATGAGCAGATGCTCAGGGTTTAGAGTGAATACACAGGAGAGATATAATGACAGGAAAACATGAGCGTACAAAGAATAATCTTGATAACAGAGATTCAGAAGTTGCCATTATCTTCATCAAAATTACCTCCTTTGGGACAAACTCCTTAACAAGTAGGTGTGCATTCTCTACATAAACAAAACTTATCCTCTATATAAACATGAAAAAAAAAAAAAAGGCCGTTGCATCAGTCTGTAGACTGGAAATCAAGTATAGGAGCAAAGACATGGTGCAAGTTACCTAGTAATTTTGCATATCAAAACAGCTATAGATGCCTTCTTATGTAACACCCCATGTATCTTAATCTTGGCCAGTCTCCTTATAGCTAGACGACATCTCTGAATTACAGAGATACTCAAAAGCTAATTAAAAAGTGTTTGTCAAAGCTTGTTTTATCAGAAAAAAATGTTACAGCTTTTTAATTCTAAATTGTTTCCAGAGGCATTTTTCTTAGATTACCAACTCAGAGTACAATACCTGAAGAGTGTGAAAGTTTAAAATACTTTTCTCAAAGCAAGAAATATTACTATATTTTTAGGGCTTTTTGTTTCACGTGCTTTCTTTTCTACTGCAGCCTGTGTAAAACATGGCATATAAAATGTATAAGTGAGAGAAAATAGCAGTCATTTTACTTCAAAGTGTATCAGAGTGCAGATCGTTAAAGCTCTTTACTCTCCATATTGGGTAAAAAGCAAGAGCTTACCAGAAAAAAAAAAGAAAACAACATATTAAAAGGAAGAGTAAATTGTGGTCCCTCCCAGTGAGGGAGAAAATATTGGTAACTTCTTTTTTTTGCTAATAATATAATGTCATGGGGAAAAGGAACACCGGATAACATGACATGCATGAGCTGTCTTTATTAAGTGGGACCGAAAATGTGCGACAGGCTGTGTTAGGTAAATGACTGTGCACACGTATGCACGTGCACACACAGACACAAAGACACACACAGAGTTAACAGAGTACAGGGAGATGATCACTGCCCTGGCCCTGCTGGCTATGCTATTTCTGACACAGGACAGGATGCCATTGGCCATCTAGGCCACCTGGGCACAAGCTGCTCATGTTCAGCCATCTGCTGACCAACACGAGGACCTTTTCCACTGAGCAGCTTTCCAGCCACTCTTACCCCAGCC
The DNA here is from genome assembly GCF_000696875.1 of Nestor notabilis. Classification (NCBI taxonomy): domain Eukaryota; kingdom Metazoa; phylum Chordata; class Aves; order Psittaciformes; family Psittacidae; genus Nestor; species Nestor notabilis. The sequence goes on along the minus strand of NW_009915285.1, from coordinate 11,559 downwards.
TGTACCATTGCATGCAGTTCTTGTGGCCCAAATGCAGGACCCAGCACTTTGCCTTGTTGAACCTCACACTGCTGGCCTCAGCCCATCCACCCAGCCTGTCCGGATACCTCTGCAGAGCCTTCCTACCCTCCAGCAGATCAACACTCAAGCCAACTTGGTGTCATCTGTAAAGTTTACTGAGGGTGCACTCAGTGCCTTCATCCAGATCATCAATGAAGATATTAATCAGAACTGGCCCTAATACTGAGCCCTGAGGGACACCACTGGTGAATGGTCACGAGCTAGATGTGACCCATTTACCACCATTCTTTGGGGTCTGCCATCCAGCCATTTTCAACCCAGTGAAGAATTCTCCTATCTGGGCCATGAGCCCCCAGTTTCTCCAGGAGAACACTGTGGGAGACAGTATCAAAGGCTTTACTAAGATCCGAATAGACGAATGTCCACAGCCTTTCCCTCATCAACCAGGTGGGTCACCTTGTCATACAAGGAGATCAGGTTGGTCAAGCAGGACCATGACCCCATGCTGACTGGTCCTGATCCTTCCTTTTTCTCACATGTGCTTTATGATCTCACTTAGGATCATCTGCTCCATGACCTTCCCTGGCACTAAGATCAGGCTGACCGGCCTGTAGTTCCCAGGGTCCTCTTTCCTGCGCTTTTTGTAATTAAGCATCACATTGGCACCTTCCAGTCTTCTGGATTCCCACTAGATGCTGATAAATAATGGAGAGTGGCCTAGCAAGCTTCTCTGCCAGCTCCTTCAGTACTCCTGAGTGTAACCCATCCAGCCTCATAGACTTGTGTACATCTAAGTGAAGCAGGAGGTCTCTAACCATTTTCTCCTTGTTTCTGTGGACTCAATCAGCTAAAATACGTAGTTATATGGATTATTTTCCCACTGATTCCGTGCCAGAAAATTGAAGCTGAAGAAAAAGCAGCACTCTCCAGCTGCTCCATGGCAGTGTCTTCATGAGGGCTAGTCAGGCAATGTTTTATTCGTTCCATCTTGGGTCCTCTGCTTCTGTATGGTGCCAGATGTCCACGTACCAGTTTTCCCGAACTCTGTTATGCTGTCTCAATCTGATACACAATGATATTGCACTAGGCCTTTCCAGCAGTTTCAGGTGCTGTTCTCCTGCCACTTGTTGATCATGCCCCTCGGTTCTTGCTGCTTGCTTGCCTGTCAGCCATGGCTACTTATGCTTAGTTACTTACTTATGAGCAGGGCAAAAGTTGTGACACTTCTGCAGCAAATAAAAAGTATTTTGGAGACAAAAATACCAAATTAAGCATTTGGAAAGGAATGAAAGCTTTAATATCCTATGAAAAGGATTTGCTTTCAGCCATCATAAAATACTTTGCTGACTGCACTGTCCATAAGTTTTGGAAATCTATCACAACACAGAATATCCAAATAATTTGGTGTTAGGGCTGCCCAGTCTTGGAAAATCTGTGTTTTGTAATCCTGGTGGGTTTAACTGTGAGGAGTTCCCCTAGGTCTTCGGGAACAAAGTACTAGCTGAAGCAATGGCTGTCCTAATGATGCTTTGAAAGGACCCAGGAATAAAGACAGCAGCAATTGGTTACTAGAAAGGATTTTCCAGAGCTCATCAACAAAACATTTCTACTTTGAATATTCAAGATACCTGCAAGGAATGTGCTGACACTGTCATGCCTGCAGCACAGCTTGTAAGCCTATACAGCAGAAGCTGTGTACAGGTGGAACCAGAAGCTTCTATCATCCATGGAGCTCTGTCCCCACCCTGGTGTTCCTTACTTATTTTTCTATTCCAATGAGAGGAAAAAAACCCCACCCTGCTTTCTTTTTGTCAGACTGTTTTGTTTTCTTTTAAATTCATTTTAAAGGATCAAAATGATAGCTAGGCATCATGAAAGCCTCAGGAAAAAGGTGTCTCCATTATCTGCTGGGTGGGCAAAACCACTTTTTACAAAGCACCGGCATTGCTGGTAACATTACCCCAGCTCTGTGGTGGTGCCGTGCAGGGCACACATGGCAGTGATTTGCCATCGTGGCTCCTGTACCTTTGATATTCCGAGTCCTCTCTGCCTTCTCTGTACCAAGTCCGTAATGCCTTAGGTTATTATCCTCTTTCCCCACACAATGTCTCCTTTTGCACATATGCATAAGGTTGATACTCATGTTTTTGAGGATGATTTTAAGATTTCACATGAATAGTACTTGTTTCAGCACTTTTAACAGGCACTTTCAGCTTAGCTATTTACCAGTATGAGTAACTTTTATCTCTGGAGAACCCATCTTTACTCCTGAAAACACTTTTTGATCATTATTCTTGTACTTACCTCTTACAGTCAAGTAAGTTACAGATTAATTAAGTTCTTAGACATTATTAGTTCCCACACCTCCTCTTCTAATAATTTTTTAGAGAAACAAAACAAAACACATTTGAAATTACCCTAATCTTACAGTGAAGAGCAGTCGGGCACTTTGGAAAGTAGGTCTTAATCATGTATGCCTCAAGGGCCCAAAGGTAAACTGGGTACAATAAAAAAAGATTTTGCCACAAGAAGGGACCTCAGTTAATATACATAAAGTATTTGGGGAACTTCAGATGAAAGGTGCTATGAGCTGTCGGAACATTTGTATTCTAATATATTCCTTGAGACAGTTTAGCCCAAAGTAAGCATAACTCTCCTCCCAGCTCAAGGCTGACAGATATATTTCATGATGAATAGTTTGTGCTTGAATAAACAATTTCAGAAGCTATCATTATTTTATGTTTTCTGAAGGTTAGCATCTGCAATTCTATTAGTGAGAAAAAGCTACATCTAAGCATGTGTGTGCATGATTGAAATTATGAAGCTTTGTGCTGGAGGGATCTGTAGCTAGGTGACAGCTAAAAATAATTTTATAAAGGACAGATGGGTAATGTGAGTATGTGGGTGCTACTAAACTGTCTCACTGGACTTTTCAATCCTTATGTGTGTTTTATTAAGCTATTCTGAAGATACACATAAAAAACCAATTGTCTACATTTTGAAAATATGATAGATGAAAGTAGGTAAGGTGAGCTTTAGCAATTTCCACAGCTTGGGCTTTTGGGTTGTTTGTTTTTTTTTTTTTTTAAGTTTAAATGTTCAAGCTTGGGTGATACTCAAAAAGCAGGTTTCCACAATTAGCTTTGCACAGTGTCCATTATAGGAATTTCTACGTTTGTTAACAGTATGCTTTAAAACTTTAAGTTTCGGAAATTAAACGTACCCATTTAAAAGTTAGTATTAAAATTAAATGCCAGGGTGCCCTCTACTGGCTCACAGTATTGACACCAAACAGTAACAAACCCCAAATATTTGTAAGCCTGCAGGAAACATGGCCCGGAATCTAAGAGAAGATTACCAGGTGCATTTAGTTTGGAACATGCTGGACTTTTAAACCATATTCATATCCCTCCCACTTCTTGAAAGGTTGGTGGCAGCATACGCTGTATGCGGCTTGAAGAAATTCACTGGCTTCTCCAGTGGCGGCTGCTGATTGCATGGTGGGGCAAACCACATTCATACTGCAGCAGCAGGGCTGCAATGTTATGCACCATCAATTCAAAAAATACTTTCCGGAGCTATAAACGTAGAAGCAAAGAATGTCCTGTTGCATTTTCTTACAGCACATCAGGGCTCACAACTTCAAC
>NW_009915285.1:6772-7860 GCF_000696875.1 Nestor notabilis | reverse complement strand
TCCTGCTGTTGCACTGCTCTGGTTCCTTGGCAGAGCTATGGCAAAAGTGGGCTGATGGCCTCTGTAAAGTTTAGAAACAAGACTGATGGTTGCACACTGTCAAAGAGGGAGCTCTTCAACTGAAACACCGAACAAGAAGCTTCTTGTGGAAACTGGAAATGCCACTCGGAGGTGGCAGCAGGTGACTGTTAAACTTCAGGAGGAATATTTTAACACCTGCCTGTGCCTCCAGTTTCCTCTCCGGTAATCTCTAGAAGTGTGCATACAGTGCCGCAAGCCAGATCTGCAGACTTGTTTCTTTATACCTTTTCATACTGCAATATTGCAAAAAGCAGCAGGAAGTGAGAGCTTTTGTTGGGTTACAGGGAATTTTGGAATTCCACAAACTTCCTTGAGACATAAAGAAATGAAAAATATATAAGATAACGTGATTATTTATTAGTTTTTCAGGCTGAGAAGAATAATAGTCAAAGAACCACTGATGGTGGTTGCACTATTACTTAATAGGATGTCTGTGGAGGACCACATCTATAGTTAACTTCACAGTCTAGTGAAATGCTAAAGTTGTGAGCTTCAGACACCTACCTATGAAATTGCAGAGCATTAATACCCCCAGTTGCCAAATGTCATCCCACTATTCCGTGGGTGATACCTTTAGCTTAATTCCATTTTCAGACTCTCAACAGAAGGTCAGAGTATTAATGCTTGGTAAATATTCTTAAACTGGCAAAAGTAAAACTTTGGCCTTGGGTAAAAGCAGAAATTTTGATTTGACTGGATTAATTTGTACAGAGCAAGCTGAATAATTTTTTCCTTAAGTCTACAGTGTAAAATCTGAGAGCGTTATGCACATTAATATATATTCTCAACAGCTCTGTGAAATGTGGAATTACAGTTGGAGAATTAAAACTAAATTCACTGCCCAGTTTCTCGCAACAATTCCCTGCCAGCACTGGAAATCAAATCTATGTTAAGTCCATCCTAGGATTTGGAAATGAGTAAAATGTGGCCTCAGTGACTCTGGGAAGCCCACGAAACCCTGCTAGACTTCCAGGCCAAAGCAGCTAGGAGCTTCACAATGCTCCAAA
>NW_009915285.1:1692-6741 GCF_000696875.1 Nestor notabilis | reverse complement strand
GCGGTTTCTGGGAGAAGGAATGTTGAGAACATGGTGAATTTATCTGTAATGTTCCATGCCTCTGGAAGCTTCCTCCCGTTAAACAGCTACCTCAGCTTTACACATAGCTGAGCATAGCAGCTGCTGCTCTTTTGTAATGGACATTGTGCATCTCACTTATTTCCATGCGGTGTACCAGGCCTTTTATCCTCCTGCTCAGAAATGTTAAAATGATGGCATAAACAGTCCAGCTGCCTTCTATTTACTTTATATCTGTAATTCATTCTGCTGTTCCAAGACCCAGCTTTAAGGCGCCTGCTTACAGACATGCAGGAGCTGATACGCTGGCTCAGCATTAACCTTCCCTCTACCCCACTCATCTCACAGGATGGGTAGAACACTAGATCACAAGATTGCTGTAGGATTGATGAGAATGGTGCACCTGCAGTTTTCTTTGGACATCACCACTGATGTGTGCTGATGTTTATCATCATACTGTATCTTTTTCTGATGGTTCAAGTTTGCATTACAGTAAGTGTGAGCTGCTAACAAGCTACTTCAGCCTATTGCAAAAGGACTGTGAAAGGCCTCCTCCTTCTATCATGCTGAAGAAGTAAAGTATGCTTGCAGGGTTTTCTGTTTATGACTCCATTTTTCTTTTCATGTCAGTAACTGTTTTAGAAGCAGCTCTGATCACATTTTACATAAAGGCTGAAATTGGAAAAATTCCAGGAACACAAGTCCCATGTAAGAGTAGAAGATAAATAAATTTCCTTCCTCCTTTTCTTACTGAGTACTATGCTGTTCTCTTATGATTAAGGAAGCATCATTCATTTCTCAGCATCACCTGAAAAGTCAGCAATAAGAAAGGATAGTTCTGTCTCTAAAGCTTCCTACTAGCAGATTGAACATCCTTTCTGCCTCTTCTGAAGTTGCCTTGTTCATCATGCAACCCCATACATGGGTTGAAACTTCAGGCATATACTTTATGCATTACTACAGGACCTTCTGAGTTTCTTTAATTTCTCATGATCTCAGTAAGGTCCAGGTAGATGGGGATATAATATGTTTGACTGGGACTGCTCAGTTAGAGTTAGTGCCACATTTTTTGCATTTTGATGTTTAAAACCTTTGTTTTAAAGGTTTTAAACATCAAATCAACCAGCAATTATTGACATAAATTAAGAAAATATGACTACATATTGTACTGAGTTCTGCCTGCAGTAGTGGCAGAGGATTACCTAGTTCTTCAAAGGATCACACATGAGTTTTGCCAAGGATTCAGTGCTTCTGGGTAAAAAACGCAGACACTTAAGGAACTTTTACAAACCAACCTGTAATGCCCATTGGGCTAAGTGGCAACACAGTGGGCTTTTTGAGAAGCCAAACCTTACACATAGGCATTCAAAATGCATGTTTAATCTTTGAAACCTAGCCAAGGTATTTGTGGAATTCTCCTTATGCAATTAACTCAGTGCAATTATACAAGCTGTCTATTGTCATTTGCACCATTAGATACCTCAGTACCCCTCAAGTATTTCACACTGTCAACCATTATAGCCATAACTGTTACACAGGGTCATAACTAGTCTATGCATAACACAAGGTTTGGAGGCAGCCACTATAGCAAGCACTGAAGGCCTATGGATATCCAACTATTCTGATGCGTAGCATACAACAGCTAACTTTTACAGTGCTGTGACTTCATGATTTTCAGTGAAAACTAAGGATGTTCTACCTCTCTGCAAAAGAAAAGTTTGGGGAACCTGCAGCTCCAGCTTGGATGTGTTCAAGACTTAACTAAACATGGCCCTGAGCAGCATAATCTAATCCTAACTCCTCTCAGTAGGGGAGGGTGGAGAGCACTCCACAGATGGCTCTCCAAATCTAAATTTCTCCTTGGTTCTATGAAAATTTCTTTCACCAGCTAACATGCAAACAGGTGCCAGATTTAAAGTGTTCAACATTTAAGAATCTGCACATTATTTAAGAATCCAAATGTTTTTAGACATTGTGGTCAGCTTTTGATACAGGCAACTGCTACAGAAACATATAAAATCTATTATTTTGAAAGTCTGGTGGTATAACATTCTCTGTGGTTTAATATCCTAATAGACAAACTGAAAAAGTATGAGTTAGATCAGTGGGCCCAAGTGGGACTGAATGACTGGGCCCAAGAGTTGTGTCAGTGACACAATGACCAGCTGAAGGCCAGCCATGAATGATGTACACCAGCAGTCAATAGTGAGTCCAGCCTTGTTCAACATCTGCATTAAAGTTGGTCCAGAGGAGGGCCATGAAAATGGCCAGAAGACCATGTCTCCTATGAAGAGAGGCTGAGAGAGTTGAGGTTGTTCAGCTTGGAGAAGAGAAGGCTCAGGGAAGACCTTATTGCAGCCTTTCAGTATATAGAGGGCTTATAATAAAGATACACTTTTTACCAGGGTCTGTAGTGACAGAACAAGGAGCAATTGTTTTAAACTGAAAAAGAGTAGATACAGATTGAACGTGAGAAAGAAATTGTTTTATGATAAGGGTGGTGAGACACTGGGACAGGTTCCCCAGGGAAGTTGTGGATTCCTCATCTTTGGAAGTGTTCAGACTCAAGCTGGACTGGATTTTCAGCAACCTAATAGAGTGAAAGATGTCCCTGCCCATTGCAGGGTAGAGGGTTGTAGCTAGGTGATCTTCAACAATTCCTTCCAACCAGAACCATTCGACAACACTATGATTCTATGACTAATGGTCTGGAAAATTAGGCAGAGTACATCCTCCATAATTTTGCAGGTAATACAAAACAGGGAGGAGTGGCTGATACAGAGGGCTGTGCTGGCATCCAGAGGGACCAAAGCAGGCTGGAGAAACAGGCATACAGGAACTTCATGAACTTCAACAACGGGAAATACCAAGTCCTACCCCTGTGGTCTTTGTGAAGCAGGAGCACAGGACCTAGAGTACAGCTAACAGGGGCCTGCAAGAGGTCTCTCTCATGGGCCATGGTGCCTGGAGTTGGTTCCTACAGTAGTGGGAAGAAGAAAAGGGCATTAGCTGTGGGGTGCCATAGTCCAGGGATGTCCCCAAGGCCCAAGCAAATAGTCCCCATTTGGAGCCATGCCCTCTCTCTGCATCAGTTCTCTATGTCCTCAGCAAACTTTTTGCTACTCTGGTGTGGGAGGTGACAGGGTGATTATGAGGATCATTAGAAAAGCCAGTAAAATAACTTCTAGTGATATGATTTGTTGCTGCTGCGTATTTCAGGACCTCACTGCTCACATGGACGCTCTGAGCAAAGGATGTGCCATACAGGTCAGCAATTGTTGAGGGACAGGGAAGTCCCATAGATGAGCACTGCTGATGGAGGTTGGGTAAACTGCTGAATCCTCCAGTTTCAGGCAGTGACCCAAAGAAGCACCAGTGTGTTTCTGCAGGCACCAGCAAAGCAGATCTTGTCTGAGAGCTTCCCAGCCCTTCCTGGAGCCTTCCAGCTCACAGACAAGCAGGAACACAGGGAGCTCAAGCTCCCTTTTCTTTCCCTGCTTTGTTAGTGTTTCTTTACAACTCCAGGTTTCACAAAAGGTGAAAGGCACAATCCCTGAGCACTATGCAAGTTGAGTGTAAGAGCATAAGGCTGGCTGTCCTTACCCTATGAAATTTTCTGCAGGCCAGGAGAGGGCTCTTACTGCAGGGACTTCAGCTTGTCCACTGTCTACCCATATGAAAGCATATGAAAGAGAAATATTCTGTGTTTGAGTCCCAGAGCTGCCAGGGCTTTCCAGAGCCAGTAGCTCTAGGAAGGCATGGCAGAAGTTGCTGCTTCTTTGACCTGCTCCCTTTGCTTCATCTCCGAGGAGATACTATTAAAGGTAAATAGCATAGAATTTATCTGTACTTTACTGTGCATGGCAAGAATATATCACAAAGCTGTTCCCATCTTCTGCAATATTTTAGGCCAAGTGGTAAGGAACGACAGCAAAGCCTTCTGGAAATTTCAAGTCTGTGTTTGAACTGCCAGAGGGCTATGAGTTTAAAAGTAAGAGAATAATTACAGAGCATTCTAGAAATTCTGATCTTAAGTCTAAGACAACCTACTGTGCTTTACAGAAAATTAAGATCCATTTAATTTCTATAGAATGCAGTTGAGTTTACACAGTGTTACCTGGGAATCTGCCCTAAATCATTACTTCGTTTGCCCATCTTAAGCTCAGCATATTCCTATCCTGGGAAAAAGACCCATCTGCACACTAACCTACACATACCCTGTTCCCTGCTTTTATGAGTCTAGCCAGTTTCCTCAACCTGTAGATATGGCAAGCCTAGGACACATCCTGGAGCAGAACTAGTGCTCAGCATAGCAATAGCCATAAAGATATGAAAGACTTAAAGCACGAAAAACTTGACTTAAACCAAGAAAAAAGTCCACATAGCAGTTTTCTAGTCTTGTCCAGGTAGTTCATGTGAGAAAAGCAGTACGATTACCTGTAAAGGAAGTATTGTCTGTGTAATCACTAAGCCAAGATTCAAATACAAAACTCTGGGCATGACTACAATCTTTTTTTCTTGCTGGAGCAAAGAGGCTATTTTAAAAGAGGAAAAACCCCATCCTCATTTGGTTCAATCACTTCTTCATTTAAATGGAGAACTGTTCAGGGAACTGTCGGGTTTTTTTGCTATGCTTTTCACAAAGTTTCACTTTGCAATACATGAGAAAATCTAAGAAGGTGAAAGCTTCATGAAGCCTTAGGGCTCAAGAGAACTAAAAAAAAAAAAAAAAAAAAAAAAGGAAAAAACCCCAAACCAACCCAAAACCGTAAAACCATCAAACTCAAAACATTTAGCTGTATTTGGCAGCTGATAGCCCAGTGCTGGAAGACTTCCTAATTTCCTCTCTAAGAAGGAAAAGCAGTTCTACAGCCAATGTGGTAATTAGGAACCAATGTCACACTTCTGAAATGTTTCTGAAAACATACACCTTAGGAAGCAGGATGACAGAAGTTGTAAATCCAACAGTGAAAAAAGGATATTGCCTCCATCAGCAACATGTCTTATGTGCTTCTAGAAGAGAACAGTCAC
>NW_009915285.1:1331-1661 GCF_000696875.1 Nestor notabilis | reverse complement strand
GGAAAGCTTTGAACTGCCTGAGATGTGAAAGCAAACAGCCTTCTGCTTTATTCCAGTCCCTGGCTCACACCCTTCATCCTAGCACTGAAGCTTTAGACGCAAACTTTTATCAGCCATGGTAATCTCTGTTTTGGCCAAGTCAGATTTTGATCTTACCACTTCAGCATGAAGTGTTCTTCAGGGATTACCTGAAGAGAACAGAGCACTACGGAAATGCCAAGAATTTTGTAACATGTCAAGATTGGGCCCATGTCATCAAGCGATGGCATGTAACAGTTTTTCACTATTTTGTGCATTCCTTCTGTCCCCATTTGTTGAAAGACACGAGAT
>NW_009915285.1:0-1300 GCF_000696875.1 Nestor notabilis | reverse complement strand
TCCCTACACCTTAAAAATCACACTCAGCAGAGTGGGGCAGCACTGCACACCAGCTATCCTTTTGCTTTAAACTATGTAAAATTGTCTCTAAGATAATCGCCCTACGTTTGCATGCCCTCTACAGACATTACAAAATAATAATCTTATAAAATAGAGGTGTGCTAGGGGGAAGAGTGACTGCTAGGCCTTCAAAATTAAGATAATTAATTAACTGTAACATAGTTCTTTAACTGTAGTAAACCATTAATGCATCTGTTTGTTAGAAGTTTCAGGGCCATCTGGTTTGAAACAGACTTCCAATCACTGACAGAAACTTAACTGTGGCCAATCTTAGGATTTAGGCCAGAACTGTAATGAAAAATTATGGGAGTTGTATATAGTTTGGGTTGGAAGGGACCTTTCACCTGCTCCAAACTCCCCTACAGTGATCAGGGACATCTTCAACTAGGTATGTTACTCAGTGCCCCGTCCAACCTGACCTTGAACTGAGCCTTGAGTGAGGCTCTGTCATACTCTTTTGTTCTACTCTGTCAGTGTGCGTAGAGACATCCCTTAGCTAGGCCTGTGGAGTTATGTGACAAGGCGCTGGCAATGGGGGCTGCAGGACAGTCTCTGTGAGAGGCTGGAGCTGCCTCATGCTGGACACAGCTGGATCCAACAGACCCACCACAGCACATAGCTGAGCCCCTCAGGCAAAATAGTGGCACCTCAGAGGAAAAGCTTGAGAGAGGGCAAAACACACCGGGCAGAGAGACGAGGAGGGATAAAATAAAAGAGAGAAACAACAGAGGGAACACCAAGGTCAAGGAAGGATACTGAGGAGTCATTCACAGGGACCCACTGCTGGAGTAAGAGGAAACTGTTAAGGAGTGTCCTGGTTTCGGCTGACACAGAGTTATTTTTCTTCCTAGTACCTGGTGCAGTGCTGTGTTTTGTCTTTAGTATGAGAACAATGCTGGTAACACACCGATGTTTTAGTTGTTGCTCAGTAGCGCTTACCCTGATCAAGGACTTTTCAGTCTCTCGTGCTGTGCCAGTGAGGAGGGGCACAGGAAGCTGGGAGGAAGCAGAGACAGGACACCTGGCCCAAAGTAGCCAAAGGGGTATTCCATACCACAGCACGTCATGCTCACTGTATTACCCCTGCTCCCCCTTACTTCCATTTCATTTTTCATTTAATCATTTTTAATTATTTCAATTGTTAAACTGTTCTTATCTCAGTCCACAAGTGTTACCTTTTTTTTTTCTGATTCTCCTCCACATCCCATCAGGAAGGAGCAGGATGAGCACGTGGCTGTGT
>NW_009915284.1:69141-71371 GCF_000696875.1 Nestor notabilis | reverse complement strand
ATTATAAATATAATAAAGTATATTAAAATGACTGTATAAATTTGTAATGCATTATGAAGCATCATATAAATGTTAATTATGTTTGCTGTAGCAACATAGTCTCTTCTAAAGCTCACTTTTTTCTACTTTAAATGAAAAAGTCATGCCAGAAGGTATTTATTGGTTAATATTAAGAAATGGAAAATCAGCCCCCCCTCACTGGCTATTATGTATAATTAGCTTTGGAGATTATTCTGTTTAAATAGCTTTGTCCTAGGATTTTATGTTTCTTTTGCCCTACTAAACCTGGATCCTACACTGAATGTAATTAAAATATAATATACTTCAAACTGAGACTTAACAACAGGAATTTAGTCACTGACAATGCGGTATGTAGTTATTCCTAACTGATGAGGCATTTTGTTTTAATTTTAAGCTACGAGTATACAGGTGAAGCATGCTTTATGGGCAGTCCTGGAGAGTGAAAGCTTCTCTCTTTTCCCAGAACAGACATAATAGACATAAATAGCATATAAACTTTTTTCCACATCATCATGTTTCCCAACAGGACCACTTCTGACCTGAGAAGTTTTGTCTTTCAGTCTTGTTCAATTTTTATGCTGTAGAAAAGGGTTGCCTGCTGTATGCTGTGTACAGGTGGGGTCTCTTCTTTCTGATTAAGATCAAGTGCACCAGTTCCTAGGTCTTTTCACATTATCATGTCTCAGGCTCCCTCATCTTCCAAATCCTTCCTGAAGAGAGCACTGTAAAGAAAAATAATTGTTCTCTTTCTGGGATATTGAGCTTGTTTTGGTCCTGCTTAATTTTTAAATTTTAATTTCATTTAATTTCAGTAAATTAATTAAAGTGAATGTTTTTAGATGGGACTATCTTGTCTAAGGCTAAACAAGACTATGTGTCTTGTTTAGCATTTAACTTTAGCAGAGACTGACACCAGGTATTTGTCTCATTGTGATTACCTACCAGCTGATTGTGAACATGGAAGATTGGACTTGATTACCTGTCCAATGGACAAGATGCTGAGATTTAATGATGCTGTCTTTAGGATTCTGCTCACTTCTGGAGGCCACTGAGGTGTGCTCTGACATGTAGCGAAGATCTCAACAGCTTTCAGACAGATTATCTGTATTTTTCTTCCTGCTTAAATCATGAATATTACCAACTGCATATGTCAAAAATATCATTTAAAGAATTAGGCATCAACAGTGAGATTCCAGTGTATCTTCTTCTCTCAGAGACTGATCACCTAGAAGCCACACAAAGCATGTTGACCAGCATCTGAATGAAGATGTCCCTCCACAAAGATATCAGAAATACCTGGAGATAGAAAATACTTTGAAAGAAAGAAAAACTTTCCTAATTAGAATTCCTAGATAACTATCTAGGGGTGGATCTCTGGAATGGTGACAATGAAGTAATTGTGTAAGAAGTGCAGACTTAGAAGAAATGCTTTATGTACAACATTTAGATAAACTTTATTAAGTCAAGTTCTCAGCTGCTGTTCTTGGCCTCTTTTTTCTCTTTTTTTTTTTTTTTAGTGTTCCTAAGCATGTTTCTAAATTGAGCAGTTATTAATTGATATTCATGCAAGATTACATCTGAGTTTCCTACCAGTTTCCTGGTACAAGCAAATATAGAGATAGATAGATTAAAAAAAAAAAAAAGTTAAACCTGCCAAACCCCAAACCTACCTTTTATGTCCCCAGGTGAAAATTGTGGTTAGGAAATTGAAACTTTCATGCAGAAATAAGGCGAAACACTCAGCTTACACAACAGGCAATAAACTGACTCATGCATGAAACTTATGTTCCTCAGCCAGTACTGCTGTGAGTAGTTTGCAAGTTGCTTATCTGAGAATGTAAAGATTTCTTCAGGTGTACACTGGAGACAGAATCCACACAAATATTGCTGTTACACGTAGTTCATTCACATACTTATCATCACTTAGACATGTGTCGTGGTTTAAGCCTAGCCGGCAACTTGGAACCACGCAGCCGCTCGCTCACTCCCCCCCTTTTCCTTCCTCCCCCCGCTCCCGGAGGGATGGGGAGGAGAATCGAAGGAATGTAACTCCCACGGGTTGAGATAACAGCTCTCCAGTAACTAAGGTATAATACAAACCACTACTGCTACCAATAATAATGATAAGAGGAATAACAAGGGAAAAGGACACAACCGCTCACCACCCGCCGACCGATACCCAGCCCGACCCGAGCAGCGATCTGGGCCT
>NW_009915284.1:48090-69118 GCF_000696875.1 Nestor notabilis | reverse complement strand
TGTTTGGTGGTGTAATAGCCCTTTGGACAGTGTACGTCAGGTGTCCTGTCTCTGCTTCCTCCTGGCTTCCCCTCCTCTCTGGCAAAGCATGAGACTGAGAAAGTCCTTGGTCAGAGTAAACATTACTTAGCAACAACTAAAAACATCGGTGTTATCAGCATTGTTCCCAGACTGAAAGTCAAAACCACAGCACTGCACCAGCTACTAAGAAGGGGAAAAAATGACTGCTGTAGCTGAACCCAGGACAGTATGTCAAATTAATTTTAAGTATTCTTACCACAACGACTATTTCAGCATCTTCTTACATTTCTTACATATATGAAATACCTGTATATTCTTTCATAGCAGTCATTGACTTTTTAATAACAGTGGCTGCTCATTTTTTATATTACCTTCTTTTTACTTTCAATTTTTTGCTTTTCTGCAACAGTGAATTGTTATGTGCTCTGGATTAACAGGGAAATACAGGATATAAATCTGAAAAATTATGAATTATGAAACCTTTGTAAAAATAAATCATATTCTGGAATAATACAATTTGAAAATACATATTTTTCACTGCAGAGTCTGAATGGCATATCTGCTGAATGAAGACAATCTGCTAATATAAACAAGGACTTAATTTTTTTTCCCTTCTTCATGCCACTATAATCAACCACACAAGGAGAACTCTCCATGAAATCTTCCTGTGAACACAAACCTCCCCTGAGTTACATTTCTCTGGATGGAGAACAAAGAGGCACCCCATAGACCCTCTGTTCCTTTGGACCCCAAACACCCACACTGCAGTGGAAGTGGAGGCAACCTCCCACAGGAAAACTTAATCTGTGTTTTCAAGGAAAACAGGAGCTGCACTACATTTTGTCTGAAGCACCATCAATAAATGCGCTTCAAGAATGCTTTCCAGAGCAAACCAAACAGACTAGAGAGGTGACTCTATATTAGAGAAGCCTAACCTTTAGCCTAACCAGTAATGCAGCACTGTAGTGCTCATCTACAAAATTACAAGGAATTAATAAGGAAACACTATTTAAAAATTAAAGCATTCTTGGACTTCCAGCACCTGCAGAGTTAGATACAGTTGATCAGATTTTAAAGTTTGTAATCTAAATCTGATATGTTTCTTGTGAATCCTTTTGCAAATCTGAGTACAAGTCCACAAGGTTATCCAGAAATTCTGTTGCAGAGCCAGAAACTAAATCCAATGCTCTTAAAAGACAGCTATGTAAACACTGGATGTTTTAGTTGGAAAACTGAACACATTTTTCAGTTTATCCTGATAGGAAAAATAGTTAAAGGCTTCCACAGATGCAGAGGGGTGTGCAGCATGTGTGTAGAGAGAGAGCATGTCTTTTGTGACCCAAACCTTTCTTTCAACTGAAAATCAATTTTTCAGCCAAAGAAAAAGTTCTTTAACATATTTTATGACTTTAGATAATTTTTAAATTCAAAACAAGAGTATCATTTTAAAGTGCCAAAACATTTTACATTTTGTCTGAAAATTGTCAGAATTAACTATTTTGACCTCTTTCTTTTTTTTTCTTTTTTTTTCTTATTTTGTGAAACCATTTTAGAGCAGGAAGCTATACCCACATTCTTATTTCCTCAAAACTGCTTCTCATTAATTTGGTGTTGTCTAAAGAAACTTCATCACACTGTGAGTCCAAAGATAGCTTCCTACCCATTGAACTATTTTTCCTCTCTAATGAGTTGCTGATATTAGAGTTATTCTCTCCCAAAAAGTTCAGCTGTGCTGCCATTGCCAGTATTGGCCTCAAAGGCCTTTTAACTTTTAAATTAAAGAGAAGGTCTAAAAACTTAAAAGAAAATCACTCTTTAAGGCATTCGAAATTTTCTGAAGGAAGCCTTATATTAATTAAGAAGAGAGAGTTCTGTTTTGTTTTTTTTTTTTTAATCAAGCCTAATTATAGTATCTGAAAGTACAGCTTCTTTGAACTCCTATTTCATAGAGGAAGGGAGGAGAAGATCCTTGGTATTTTTTTTCATGTGAAAACAAGTTTTGATCTAATCACATTTGGTTAACCAATTTTAATGGAGCTTGTGCTTCTTTTATGTTCCTAAAAGGTATAGGAGAAAAATAACTGAGGGAAAAAAAAATGCAAAACCAACCAACCAACAACAACAACAACAAAAAAAAAAAAAAAAAAAAAAAACAACACAACTAAAAACAAAATAAACAAAAAAAAAAAAGCCAAACCGTAAAGACTGACATTGTTACTGTGAACTGTCCTAAGGTAAATTAAGGGGTTGAGACATAGTAGTATTTATGAACCTTAAAAGCACAAAATACATCATTCAAATGAGGATTCTAAAGTTCCTGGTTTTCTAGGAAACCTGCTTGATCTGGATCTCAAGGGAATAATCTCAAAAGAAGACAATCAAGGGAATAATCGCAAAAGAAGATCTAAACTTCTGGACCTAGTCAGAATTCAAGGATGATTAGAAGCTGCTTCTGCTGATACTTCACTGTGTTTATAACTGACACTGTGTTATCATGGCTCACAGCTCTTCACACAAAGTGATTTTTCATTGTTGCTCCAACAAAAAAGAGAATTCAAAGGGCAACACCTATCAGGCTGATTGTACTTTTCCAGAGCTTATTGATCATCTCTGTAGAACAAGCACCATTCTCAGAGCACCGCTGCAGCACCAGGGCATAGCTGAGGATAAGGCAGCTTGTGATCATGTACCCAGTTAGCTTCCTTATATTCAGCCCTGGAGCAATATCCCTTTTCGGCACTGATAAATATCCGACCTAATATCTTCCAAGACCTGGTATAGTGACACACTGCTTCTGGAATGCTCTCAAGCAATGCTGCCAGGTCAAAAAACAACATACAGATCTCTTGGGGAACCACCATATGTTTATAATAATGTCTACACTTCTCTGTTAACATTGTGGATGTGTTAAAACCTGAAAGGCATTGTATGAAGTGAGCAGTCAAAGCTGAACTATGCTGCTGAAGGAGAAGTGGCCTGGGACAGAAGGAAAAATGCATTGATGAAAACTAGTGTAATCTTTTAGCTCCTATGTCTGACTTGTTAAAATGTCACCACAGCCAAAGGCAGCAGTCTGTGGTCCCAGGGTGACAACAGCTATGGTCCAGACAAGAAGGAAAAGATGTCTGCAGAGGTCTTCAGAGAGGCTGTGCCTGCCAAAAGCACGTCTCCTTTGAGCTGCAGATACAAGTTCAACAAGAACCAGAGAGACCATCTACTCATGTCACACTGGCAACAGAATAGCCTTCAAATTATAGACCTGAGTTACTAATGAACTTGAAGTTAATTAACCTATCCAAGCCTGGAAGAAAATGTTACATTTTGAGTTGTGAAGTCCCCAGATGAATTCTTTCAGTGACTTTTTCTGCTGTAAGGGAGCAGTTACTTCACCTTTGCCTGAGTTTATTCATCTGTGTAATGAGGTTCATGATACTTAGAAATATAACCCCCAGCAGTTTGGCAATAATCTTTTAAAATGGCACAGTGCTGAAAAATGTTAATTATAATCATCCCCATCACTGTGCCCACCCCAAGTAATTATCACATTGCAGAAAAAAAGGTACTTGTATTGGAATAATAGCACAATTTATTCATGAAGGGATTGGTTAGCACATATGCCTCAATCTTCTCCAAATATAAAAATACAGTGAGCTGAAGTTATTCCATATTTATCCAGATTTAAATTTTAATGAACAAGAATACCATAAGTTCATGAAACTTTTAAAACCAAAAGATGATTTAATCCTCTTCACAGCCCTTCATGTTCTGGCAAAAAGTACTGTGCAAACTTTTAGGTAAATAATGTTTAATTTAATTATTTAGCTGTATACTGCATCCATTTCAGCTCAAGAAAGATACTAATTAAAATGCAGAGGCTGGGAATCCTAATATCACTATGTGAATTTCCCACATATTCTTAAGCAATCATGTTAAAAACCATATAAACTACCACAATTTTGCTGAAAAGCCTGATTTTATTACAATTTACAGGTGCCAAAGATGGTCTTACAACACATACATATTTCCTTCTCCTGTAGTGCCATCATACTCCTGTCCTGGAGAGGTATGAAACTAAACTAATATTGCAGCTTTTGTAAATTCAGAGGAATTGTTAGCAGATTCAGTTGCTGATGAGAAGATTAAAGCTGCAGCCAAGTGGGGAATTACACTACCTCTGCTGTGGGCAGATACTACGGCTGGAATAGCAGAGAATGCAGAAGGTGAGGAGTGCTCTGGTCCATTAAACACACCAGGAGTGTGAAGGTTAAAACAGTCCAACACGCTTTAAGCTAGTAGCAAATGTGGGTTTACTGCAGGAAGCACGACAGGGTCTGGAAGGCCACTGGCACTGCACACTACAGTAAACACGCTGTATGGCACCCGAGAGGCAGCTGCTGTACTGGCCAGCTCGCTGCAGCCAGGTCAGCACTGAGCACTCAGCTGCTGGCACCGTGGGCCCAGAGCAGCAGTGCAGTGCTACCACTCTCATTGCCTCCACCACAAACAGGAAAAGCCAGTGGGAGCCTTTAGCAGGAAGCTGCTCTAGGAATGCTGCTTCAGTGAATGGGCTGTAAAATGCCTGGGGTCCCACACAGGCAGCCTCTACTGCCGAGGAGGAAGATGGAAAAAGAAAGCTTCTTCTGTGCCTTCTGTCCTCTGCCTCAGTCCAGCCCTTTGCTTTCATAAGCATAATATCCACTCATTAAATCCTAATTAAAATTAAACTTTTTAACTCCATCCTCACCATCCTGACTTGCCAGCTGCCCAGTTTCTCACATTGCTTTCAGCTCTTCCTGGTTCCTCAGTGTATCCTCATCTTCTCCCCAACAAGGTGAGAGACCCTGAAGGTTCCGATGCTGAAAGCCGTCTCTCTTACAACACTTCTAATCATTCTCTGGTATTTTTAGATGGCAAGGCAGAAGTTTCATTGAACAAGAAAAGAAAGCAATTTACAGCTTTGTGTAGAAATAGCCACTTCCAGTTCAGGTGGGTTGTTTTGTTCTGCCCCCCCCCCCCCCCTTGATTATCAGCACGTTTGTCATTTCTCTGTAATTTATTCATTATCTTTAGTCGAGAAATGTGAAAGGGAGGGGTAGGAGCAAAGGAGATAAACGCACTTGTCAAATTGTGAAACAGATGCTCTAAGAATGATTGGAGACAATTAATGTTCTCAGTAAGTATCAACAGGCAAGGTCTGTGGATTGCTTCAAATTTTTGCAGCAAACAGCCTTCTGGAAAATGCAAATACAGAAGCTTTATCTTCCAAGCACGTGAGAGCATGTCTTATTTGTAATGAGCTGTCCTAAGGAACTTCACATTGCTGCTTGGAAGTGTGGCTGTTTCCGATCATTGCTGGACTAAATAATAACACAGCAACGAAGGGGGAACTGTGTGGCTGGTAACAGAACTAACGAACCTGTCACTGCTTCCTCCTCTGGTTCGGACTCAGCATGCAAAGCAAGGCATTTAGCACGTGTTTAACCTTGGGTTATTCAAAGTCAATAGCACATAAGTATGCACTTAAAGCAAGCACGTACTTTGTGATTGGCAGGGTAGGCATGCAAATAGTAATAATCTTTGCTGCACTGGCATCCTTTGTTTCTTGCTGAGGAATGACCCTCATGAGACAGCCCTCCAACGGAAGGCGACTCACCTTGTCTCCCATCCAGCACCAAAAAAAGTCAGAACAGCCAAGGAGTTAGCATCAGGCTTCAGTCTGTATCACTGGGGAGCACTGCTGGAAAAGCCGATTACAGTAAATACATATTATAAGACAGGAAAAAAAAAAACCAAACAATAACGAATAGATGTGATCTACTTACTAACATTTGTAATAATAGTTTATAGTTCTATGCCACATGTAGCTTTTATCATCTGTCTCTGCATTCTGTCAATTTAATTTTCCCTTCTCCTGTTCTGTTATCTAAAGTGATCAAACACCTACCATGCCCTGGAAAGTACAGCAATTAAAAGCTGCATTTAAATCTCCTTGAATGTGCCTGGCACAAAGTTAATTGGAATAAACACATATTTGATATCACATTATTTGAATTCTGCTCCAAGCCTGACTATCATCCATCACAAACTTCCTTTTTACTCATTTATACTCTTCTTCCTCACATTTTTCCTCCATTTATTCGTTATTAATTAAGTAATAATACCAACCTGAGATTATCTTCCTCCTCTTCCACCCCTTTCTTCCAGTATCCCCTCTCTGCCATCTGGGCAGGAAGGGCAGGGGTGCATACAGGGCCAGCTGCTGGTTCATGTGTCCTCTCAAGCACCCACTCATCTGGGGGAAAGAGATTTCTTCACCAGGGAGCCATACTCAGGCCCTTGGACTGAAAAACACTAATGAGCCTATCCAAAGGCATTTCATATACAATATATGGCAGCGAGTTCTATGTTAAATATAAAATAGCACATTTTTACATGCTATGAAAAAAGGACACTTTTTTTTTTTCCTGTTTGCCTTAATACTGTTACCATGTCTATTATAAACAAGACAAAATATACATCAGCCAGATCAGACCATAACCAGAGCTTACTTAATGGCAGCCAGCAAATGCTCTAATTTTTTCAGTGCAAGGATTTCAGCCCAACTAGGCATCAGCACTACAGGAATTTAAGACAGGGTGTATGCTAGTTTATGGCCACTATTTCATAAACTCTGGAGAGATTCACAGCCAATTGGTAAGAAAAATTGATGTCTGCAGCAACAGGAGCACTAAAGTTTGATCAGCATGTAAATCAATTGCTGCTGGAGAAAAGCATGGCAAAACAGGAATCCTGGTCATTCTACTGTTATTGGGGTTTGGGTCTTGCATGTTTTCTAAGGTGACAAGATTCAGCTACTCTAAAAGGAGCCAGCATGCTAATTTTCCTCTCTAGCACCTTATCTTCTGGAATGAATCAGCTATCCAAATGTATGGCTGATTAAACTGAATTGCTATCACCGGACCTATATCAGGAACAAATTTGATTCAGGGGATATATTATTCATTCAAATGCTGGGGTATGACATTTTTAACCATGAAGATGTGACTTAAAAATATTTACAGGGAAGCCATGTGGGAAACGAAAAAGTATAGTTTTGCCCAGTCATTATGACTATGTGGCATCCATGCATGGCATTCAATATGAAATCAGTGTGAAAAAATCCACCTTCATAAAGGACACGGCAATTCCTCTGCACACATGAAATGCATATTTTTTCTCTAACAGTAGTCCAAATACTGAGGTAATCTATTTTTCATTTTCAATCACAGGCACTTTTATTAGCAAAGTTAATAAGAGAGTCTTTGTAGGAACCTACCGTCTGTTGTCAAAATCTAAGGATTAACATTGTACTGCATGTTTGAATAGAATTATTTTCCTGTAATATTTGCTGTACCAAGTTAGTTATACAGTCCAGTAGGTCTGGTGCCCTGCCAGATGGCAACAAATAAATAGCAAATAAGTAAAATTTCAGAAAAAATGTTTAATTCTAGGACACCATCTCACTACAAAAAGCGTTATGTACCTTGATAATTGTTGCAGTACAGCACTTGGAAGGAAACATTTCCTTCCGACCTCTGCAGGCAATTAGTTTATGCCTTGAAACCTGGCATTTGATTACCTTTATCTGCCAGGCATAGATGCAAACACCATTATCAGAGATTCTTTTAGGATTACAACAGCCTTATCACATCTCTGATTATGATATGGAACAGTAAAGCATTCAGAAAACTCTGTAGTAATCCAGATGAATCAGATTTCAGTAATAAGAGCTGGATAAAGGAGCATGTTCTCCCACTCCGAATCACTCATAAATATGTAAGACTCTAATAACTAATTATATTAGATTTTCAGGAGATTATTTTCCTGGGAACCTGTCAACAACACTTTTATTTTAGATGTAGTTCTAGCTTCTCAGATACAGTCAGTTCTCAGTTTCTAGACATTTGGTAAATACCCGGAGGAAGGTCTTTTTTTTTATGTGATATGTCTCCCTCAGTCTGAACTAATTAACTGTTACAAACGTGGAAAATACCTACTTTGCCACGCTGTTGAACTTTTCAAGTCTTCCCATTTGGAAGATCACATCCAGTCCAATCAAACTGCATGCCACCTGGCTCTTCCACATCACTTCCTGCAGTGGAATTAAAAAAAAATAAATTTAATTTCCAATTTGAAAATAAAAGTGGAAAATAATTATTCAGCAGTGACCTGGATGACCCTTTAATTAGGGCTCTGTTTTCTCCCAAAACACAACTGGTTGTAGTTTTCTGCTGGCTTTCAGCTCCCAAAAGTGGCAAGTGCTGTGACGCTCTTTTGGAGAGGCCTTGGGAGGGGGGAAAAGCAAGGAGGATTGGGTTTTTTACCTCACAGCATCCCCTACAGTTCCTTTTAGGAATGGTACTGATTCATCTAATAAGCACTTTTCCGCCGCCCCAGGTAAGGAGGAGGACAGGGCAGTTGCCAGGGCTTTTCAGCAGACCTGGAGGGGCAAGAGTGGGGAAATGGAGAGACATAATGTCCCCAGGAGGCTCACCAGTGACTGTTTAAAGGAAAATTATTGGCTCAATAATTCGAAATAGTCTATGTTTCGGTACCATAAAAATCTCAATGCCTGCCTGGAGTAACAATTTTCTGAGGAGCCTTGACCACGGCAAGAGACACTTCCTAACGTAAAACAGACCATCTCAAGCCATTGCAGTTTCTCGCAGTGAGCCCTATGCCCCTGCAGAACATACAACCATTTTTCTCTCAGTTATGTGACAGCTGTCAGCCCCAAATCAGCTTCCAGGTGTGCACAATAAAAATGAGTCTTTGAATGCACTTGAGATTTTTTTGTTTTATTTTGTTTTGCAAATACCTGTATGCCTACTCAAAAATCTGGAGCATTTCTGAATGCCTTAATGCTGAAAAGTATGCTTACAAAATCCTTTTCTCCCAAAGGAATCTGCAAATGCAAGTTTCAATTTGCATTTCTAGGGGTACTAAATTTTTTATTTCTGTATGAGCAAAAGTTTGCAAAATATATATGCAGGTGGAGGCAGGGGTCTGAATATGCATCTACTGATTTCTCTGCATCTGGCTTTCTTTACCTATTAAATTGGGCTAACAGTACTTCTGCACCTCCCGGGAGTGTTGTGGAATCTTACTCATTAAAGTTTGTATAGTATTTTGAGATCCTTGATGGCAGATGCTACACAAGTGCAGAAGCACATCACTTGGTATGTATGAATGGCAATTCACTCATAGCCTCAAAGGTGTTTGGTAAGGGAGTAACTGAAGAATATCAAATGCTGCAAGCTCAAATGAAAACGAGCTTATCAAAATAAATGATTTACCACAGGCTTCCAAGCACCCTGCTTCCTGCAGATGAGATGAAGAGTTCATCCCCTTCTCTGCTTGACAACACAGAATAAGCCATAGCATTACATATCACGAACAGTGGTTGTAACATTCTTCTCTGTTGGAGAGTTTCACTTTATTGTACAGCCCCATTAACTGATGAATGGAGGTCAAAATGGTTCATGTCATCACAGTGAGTATAGAAAAAAGCTTGGCCCAAACATGGAAACCAAATAGACTTTCATCATGAAAGTGTGAGCATTGCCTTATGAGTGCATTTTTCCCCCCACTTCTATTCTAATCACAGGAAAGAGCTTATGGAGGGGAATTAAAAATCAAACAAAAAACAACAAACCAAAACAACAACAACAAGAACAAACTTTTGAATTTCAGGGAAGAATCCACTTACATTTCTATCTGATTTACAGAAGGGAAGATTTCTGCAACCCCAGTTCTGGGAAAAGCAGTCTGAATACCTCTCTAATATTACAGTTTATATTGACACAGTTACCCAAGCCCCTTCTGCAGACAATCTAGTTCGTTGGAGCAGCAAAGTCTCTAGCAGATTCATCAGTCCCCAGTACTCCTCAATTTCTGGAATAAAAAGTTTTAATGATATAGGACTTCTTAGTTTTGCTGAACCTATTCAGATCTTCTGTACATACAAACCTGAAACCTAGATTGCACAACTGACCCAATTTGCTCTTCAAATGAAAGAAGTCTGATAATGAAATTTTTAACACCAGCTGGACTAGAACTAGTTCAATCCCATCCTACTTTCTGACAGGCCAGCTATGTTATACCTCAACCTAAGGCATCTTAAAAGAGCAGCTTCAGCTGCATAATTAGAAAAGAAGTGGGAAAAGAATTTTAAACCAGACCAGGACATAGAAATTATCTTTTTGTTTATCCAGCCCAGGTCATTCAGCTCTAGGACAGCCCTGTACCCCAGCCAGGTTCTGCAACTTGAATTACTCTTCATCCTGAGCATCACCGTAGGTAACCAAGAGGGAAATACCACTATATGCCTGAAAAAAGGGTGCTGGTCTTAAAGCCCAATCCAAATTCCTTTGAATCTGTGGCAGCCTTTTAAATAGCTTTGAATCAGGAGCTTAGTTTTTAACTAGTTTGCTAAGCATATGAAGCTTCAGAAGCCAAACTGACAGATGAGAAGCACATTTTATTTCCTAAGCACCTTTTACTCCCGTTGCTTTATAAGATCAGGCTGAATGAATGATTTTAGCTTGATTCTTACCCAAAATGTAAGTTTTCTGAATGGTGTTTTTACCAGAAAGTTGGCATAAATTATCTGTTAACAAAAGAAAGTAATTTTGAAAACTGAGGAGGAAGATAGCATTCCCCTTCCCTTCTAGCTTTACTTTAGAGACTTGTTTATTTTTTACCTTTTTACAGTTCATGAGCAAGCAATGTATTCCTTTCTAGTGCTTTCTTTAAAGGAGATTAATTATTTCCATTGTTAATTAAAAAGTTTTCTTCTAATTAAAATAAATTATAAGGCGTTATTCTAGTCAATAAACTAATTATGGTTGTGGCAAATGAAAGAAAAGCCATGACCTGATCTTAGAAAACTTTAAGGATGTGATTTTCACATGCCTTGAAAAAGCAAAGAGATCTTACATGCACTTTTAGTCACTGTTTAGAATGTACAAAAAAAATGTTAGTCCTTTGAAATTAGCATAGTACCTCTGGAAATTTCTAGCTGCACTACCTACATTTCACTTGATATATCCTAGTAATGTCATTTTGGTTGGAGCAGGACAGGAGCACTGAATCTCTCTTTTTTATTGCACTGTTGTTCTTTAAAATTCCATTCCAATTGAATCAAAATCATTCCAAATAATGAAAGTGGTATTCTTTGCTGTCATAATAATACCAAAAAAATAATTTCAAGTGCTATGAAGACTTCCATGAATTCTCCCTTAAAAATATTATAATCATCATCATTACAGATATGAAAAATGTTTTTCATAACTTGGCAGGGGGCTAAGAAAGTTGCATTAACTCCATTTTTCAAATAAAAATTTTGAGAACTAGCATAGTGTGATGTTCTGTTGGAAACCAAATATAAAGTCACCAGCAAGTCAGACTTGAATTCAAAAGCAGGAACTTCCCCTGCTGCTTATTTGTTTTCTCGCTTTTGTCCATCTTCAGGCCTTTTTATTTTTTTATTTGACACAAGCTGAATGCATGAGAACAGGTTGACATTACATAAAAACTTGTGATTCTTCTCAGCAGAGATGTATTGGTTGCCCAGGCATAGACTAGTAGTCTACTGCAGTGTACAGCAGAACTGGCTAATTGATGGGTTGTGCAAATGGGGGTGGGGGGGCTTTTTTGGCTTTTTCTGATATTGCGGTGCAAATGCTGAGATAGTCCATAACTGCTTCTCATTGGTGGTAGGTAGTAGTTCCGGTTTGAAGTCACTCTGGTAGGATTATGAGTGCTGATGTGATCACATCGTGAAACTTGAGGCCTTCAGAAATGTTTTTAAAAGGGATGTGATGAAATAAGAGAGGGAAAAAATAGTTACTTTGGATTTTGAAGACTGATAACATAAAATCATTCCTTATAATCCAAAGTGTTTCAGCCCTGCCACTAATACTTCTGCCTCCCTTATTGATATCTTGCTTACCTCCTGAACTCGTGAAAATCTTCCAAAAGCAAACTGCATTGGAAGGTGTTTTAAGGTCATTTATATAACCAAACTGTGTCAGATAACTGTAGTAATACACGAAATCATCACTAATACTTAATATCTATTTGGTAATTTATTCATAAAAGCATATATTTTGCATTTACTGTTGGGGTTTTCTGCTAAAGGTTTTGCATTCCATTTTGAATCCACCAGATGATAGTAAAGAAAAGCTACTGCTTTTCTTTGCTCATAGTTCAGGAAATTTGTTAAGTAACAAGCATTTCTGAAATTTTTTGGGTTATGTAGCACACTCTGACCCTCTAACAGACTCTTGTATGTACATAAAGTTTTGGATTGGAGAGGAAACTAGAACTGTTGCTATCTGAAGAGGAATATGCTGCTATTGCTCTGTTAAAAATGCAAAAGAGAAGCCAATTTTTTACTGTACCAGGCATCTCTTCCATTCTATGGGTTATGTATGGGACCAGTTTGGATAACAGGCTAGAGAAAAACAAATTGAGACCCAATTTACTTTCACCATTATGAAGTAAAATTGCAGTGAGAATTTGACTCTGCAGTTTTCAGACAAGAAAATAACAAAGACAAGTTGAAGTTTGTAGCTTCACTGGGCTTTCTTCACAGCCAGAGTGGCATGCCATTGGCAAATGAAGACCAGATTTGTGTGTTTACAATATGTCCTGGAGCTGCTCCTCAGCTCTGAAGGAAGATGTTACAGACACATTCGCATTTTCCTAGATGCTACAGGAAATAAGAAGGAACAGAATTTATCTCTTATCCTCAGCCCATATTCTTCCATCCTGCTCAGTTTCCCATTACATTTGTCTCTCCTGCTCTATGGATTAATCCTTTCAAACATTTCTCCTGTATCCATTGAACTTGCAGCAGTGTCCATCGTGACTTTCCTGAAGCTGTTCGCTGTTGCTTGCAAGGTTATTTTCCCTTACTTGGCCCAATGTCTGCAATCTCAGGCTGGATTACTGGCTTTATTTATAAGGCAATGACAGACAATGTGGCCTTTGATATTAAGCAATCCCCTTGGAATGTTGTCATTGAATGTTTTTCTCCATAAATATTGGTTTTCCTCTTTTCCTCCTACGTTCAAGTCACAGCTCAGTTCTTCATCTCTCATTTGATGTGTTTTTCTATTCCTTCATACTGTTTGCTTACTTATTGTAATCCTTAGTCTCTTCTTCCTCACAAGCTCTCATGTCTTGCTTTTTATACAATCTCCCTGGCCCATTGATAAATGCCCGTCATCTCTTTCTTCAGCAGTTACAACCTTAAATCCTGTCTAATCTAGTTCCCACTGACACAGAAGATCTCATCTCTGTCCTGACACAGTTGCCAGTCCTCTCCCTGTTGTGTTTTGATTTTCTCTCTCTTGACTTAACGTGGGAAATGCAGAGACCTCCCATGCAGAGGCAGAAGATTAGCTGGGACTTACATGTCTAAGTTCAGACATGCTTCTCAAAATATCCAGCTAGTTGGGACTAAACTTTGGAAGCACATAAATTCCTTGGGTACCTCTGAATTAAACTGCAGGGCTTCCCAAGAATTCAATACTTTATGCCAGCCAGCCAAGAGGATTTGTCACTAAATCCCAGGTAAAGTTTGGGAAGTTTCACACATGTGATATTTCTCTTGCCTTTCCTGCTCAAGCAACTCGATCTAGTTAACTTTCCAAGGGCCAGCTAACTAGATGACAAATTCCAGGTTGTTGCTTTATTTTAAATAAAGAAATCCTGGATTCTCTTTTTTTTTTTTTTTTTTTTTTTTTTTTTTTTTTTTAATAACAGCAGTGGGAGAAAGAAATAGCTTTAATTTTGTCATCCACCTCAAAGAAAACACAGTCACATCTCCCAGGTCTCAGAGAGCTTATGCTCTAGTATGGGATGAAGAGAGACGAAGAGAGACATCACCAGTCAATCACCTGCTACATAATTTAGGAAAGGTTTCAAACCTTCTCTGAACAAAGCCCCAAAAAGTGAAGATGGAGGTTATTTTGAATGTTGGTCTTTTTTCCAGTGCAGTACCACACACCTTTGGAGCTTCCAGCAGAGCAAGGTAGCCCCTTCGTCTGCAGAGATGAAAAGGAAATGCTGGTGGTGGTGAAGTGAGAAATACCCCAGAGATATGGGTCAAATTCCATTTGTACAATGCCAGATTGTCTTTAAGATCTTTTATGCGTATTGACCCATTCCCTGCCCATCTTTGTATATGAGATTTTCTGTAGGCATCAAGATGAACACGAAACTGAAAGAAGGCTGTAACAGCAAAGTCTCTGCTAACTGTTTGAACTGCTCTGTGAAAGAGTAGGTGGGCAAATGAAAGCACAGAGAGTATTTGTGGTTAAAAAAGCAGACAATTAAGGCAGCCTTATGGAGCCCAGACTGGGGTGAAAGGGCAAAAGCAAGATAAGGTTCAAAGGTTAGGAAAAGAAGCTCAAAATCATGCTAGAGTATGGCCAGTAAGTGAAGCGTGTGAAGAAATGACACTATCTGAAAGACAGCATAGCCAAAATGTCCTGGCTGCTCAGGAGCATTATTATTATTTGTATCACACTCCCACTCAGAGGCTCCATGTAAGTATCAGGGCTCCATTGTGCTACATATTGCACGAACACAGCCAACAATAGTCCAAGCCATAATCATATGAATTAGCAGAGAAAAAGCATCAGCACTACAGCATGTTGAGACAGAGCTCTGGATGAGCGGGGAGCAAAGTGAAATGGTTTCATGCCAGAGTGACTCTGGGTTTGCTCCAAAGGATCATGAACCTCCCAATGAACTTGCAGCCCAGTGAGTTCCATGTAGTTCCAGGTGCTGTAATGAATGTTTCACAGAGAGATAATTAACCCCCTTCACCCCAAAGCTCCACAGTGCTGATGCTTTCCAGCACAATCTGTTCATGACACCATGGTAGAGTGCAGAGCCAGCTTTATTATTTCAGTTTGTTCTGTTCCTTTTTACTGCTGCTGCTCTCTAAGGTTAATTGTATTCCCTGTGCTGATGCACATACATAGACCTCACTGTATGGATTCTTTCAGTTCTTTTTCATTCCTGTCCCCCCCACACCTTTTAATCAATAAGGAGTTCAAACGTTATTCAACTTTCTCAATAAAGTGCCAGGGATCATCCAGTGAAGCAGGAGAGGGCAAGATTAAAGGAGCAAATCCTTGACTCTCTCTGGCTCAGCCCACTCTTCTCTTGGTTTAGAAGAGGATTCAAATCAAATGAAAGACACGACACAGAATCACCCAGGTGCATACCTTTTCATTACAAAAGGTGGGAAGTAGTAAATAGTAGCATGTACAGTTGTCCTGGTTTCTGTATTTCAGCCTTCTTCTAGACCAAAGTCCAAGATCCAACTAAGTACTTAGGCCATTCCTTTTATCTTCAGACTCCCACATTCATGTTAATTTTGGAGCTATTTGGGAGACCAGATCAGTAGGAGCCTCATCTGGGATTTGGAGATATGTCCTTTTTGGGATGGGCTTCAGCCAGCAGTAGCACAGACTTGAATTAATCCTGCAGCTAGAAGCATATAGAGAATCAGAAAGAACAACATGGGTCTCTAGTAGATGTGGTCCTGTTACCATAGTTAAGTGAAATTCCAGCTCTGGGCTTCAGGTAGAGGCTCAGGTTCATAAAATGCTAAAGTAACTGGTTCAGCTACCTTCTGGCATTGCTCTCATGAATGAATATATGACCACAGCATACAAGATGAAAAAGAACTTATGGTGCTTCTCAATATTCAGTGCCAGAAGAGGGACTGAGTCATAAAGACACCATGTCCACAGCAGCCCACAAGCAGCTGAGGGGGGGACAGAAGTATGTCTTTTACCATCTTGAAGAATCAGGCAAGACCTCTGTCTTGAACAGCAGTCTGTCCACACAGTTGCTCACAGAACTTGTGCTGCACAGTGCCACTATGCCTCAGACATGGCATCCTGAACATCTGTGGCTCCGGCAGGTGGTTTGCAGTCACTCTCTTTCTTACTTTCTGTGGATCACTCTCAGGGGTCCGCAAACAGGCACAAAGACGAACAAGTTTATATGCCAGTATGCAAAATGTAAAGATTATATGACTACAGCAGTATTTGTACTTGGCCAGCTAGGTCAGGAAAAATTATCTTTCTCCTATTATATTAATTGTAAGAAATTTATTCCAGTCTCTAATAAAACTGTCATAAGGGTCTGAAGGAGGCTAAATGGACTGTCAGACCATTCTATTCTGATGACTGTTACGGTGTGTTTCCAAGATAACCATTTAATACTGCTCACCATTAGTAAGTATCTTTGATTTAGATTTTAATTTAATTTTGTGAGGGAAAAGATTATTGTAATTTAACAGAGATCCATAACATATTCATGGTGGTAAGCAGGGAAGAAGTAAATCAGATGATTCATTTCATACTGAAATCAATCCATGCTGAAAGTAAACAACCATGTCTGCTCTTTTGGATGATTGAGCTCCCTTCTTTTGGAAGAGTTAATACTGAACTTGAACAAATCTCTCCTTGTTTAGAAGTTAAGATTTGAGGAACAGACCAAGATAGATGGCTTCTTTCTCTGTAAGCTATTGATTAATGGATTGTACTAAATGGTGTGACATGCCCTTTAAATGGAATTTACAAGTAATATATCGTATGGCAACTGCATTATTAATGATTTTGATACCTGGTATTTGTGTCTTCCTACTCTGAGCTCTTCTTATTTATCCTGGTGAAGGTGGAGGGGGGCAAAAGCTGGCTTCCTTCAGACTGCTGAGCTTTGTTCTTGCAATCAGATATATTCCTAGGCTTATTCTCATTATTCACATTACATCTAGCCTGACACTTCCCAACTATATGCCAGCACAAGAAGGGAAAAAAAATAAAAATCTTCATTTGCAAGAGAATTGCCAAAGCCTTTAGATAAATATATCTGTGTAAAAACTGAAGATGGCTGGAGAGCTCATTCTCCTCATTATTAAAAGATGTTTACAGTCCTGCATAGAAGCAAGCAAAGAGAATCAAATTTTGTATTTATTTTTTCCATTTAAAAATTTCTCTGCTTATTTTTCTTGCACTCTCAGGGGCAGCCTGCACTGCAAATGTACTGGTGTGTTTACCAAGAGGTAGACATATGCATGGAAGTCTGAAATGAACGGCATAGGGAAATTAAAAAGCAATTAAACAAGAAGGCAAATTCAAACAACAGTATTGTTCAGTTCATATTACTCAGTCTTTCAAGAAGGAGAGAATTGTGAACCCTCCAGAAACAGAGGGATAATTCACAGAAAAAAAAGACATTTCAGAAAAAATATGTTGTCTTCACTAGTGAAGGCATCAGGGAGATGTTTATTTCAGGCCCTTTCCTTCGTAATAGTAAAAGAAAGATGCTCTTAGCACCTGAAATGTTAGAAGAGAAAATGTACTATGATACTGATAAATTAAACAACAATGAATCATCAGAATTTGGTGGAACTGCTGAGGAAACTTCTAACTGAAGTAAATGGCAAAAACATAAAGGGCACAGCCTACTCATTAAGATATTTTATTGCCACTCCATCAAAACCAAGGACCTGGCTTGCAACTGGTAATAACATCTAGCAGTTTTACTGAATACTGTCTGATAACGGATACTGAAATCTGTCTTTGCATAAAGAGCTCAGAATGATCCTAGTAAAGACAGACTAGAGCTGCTGCCTGTTCAAAGCATAACATCGGCATACATATTGAGATGAAAAGAATATAATATGGACTGGAAGTAGCTGAAAGTCAGAAGTCCCACTCTTCAGGGAGCTGTGAACTTGCAAAAATATCTATTACAGAATGAATGTCAAAGCTTCCAGAATAAGAGAATGGCAAGTAAAGTCCATTAACTGATGGTCTTGAAATGATCAAAATACTCGGTGTTGCAATTTTCAGTGTTGCAGTTTTCTAGGAGGTCCCAGACCCTCACTGGGGCACAGTCTCAGTTCACTCCCATTTCCAGGTTACAACCCTGCCAGAGATAGGGAACAGACTGGTAATCACATGGGCACAAACTCTGGCAGCTTCATCCAGAGATGGACATCAGATTTGGGAAGTCAGAGATCTGCGTTCAGCTCTGCAGCAGGGCTCTGGGAAGCCTGATCTCTTGAGCCAGTCTGGATGGTGAGTTTGCCTCAGAATGGAAGATGCTTGAAGCTCAGGCTCCAAATGAGGAAGCGAGGCAAACTAGACCATTTTATTGAAAATAAATTTTCTCCCATCCCCCAAAACCAAAATTCAGCATTTTTTTTCTAAGATGGAAATTGTTATTGAACAAGAGATTTTTTTTCACCCTTGCCAACCTCCCTGTAACGTTTCTCTTGTTTTTCCAATAGTGAAAGGCATAATGAGTAGAGAAATAATTACCATTCGTGACCAGCTACTGTGAAAGTGTGGGTGTGCTCTCTGCTGAGTATGTCAGTATACAAACTTACACCCTATGTAATAATTATATTTTTCTAGCTTTTGCCATGGTGTGACATACAAAATCTCAGTATGTCAAAAGACCTCTAGAAGAAGAATAAATATTGAACAGGGCTGTAAAAGCTTTGAACAATGAAGTAAAAATAGATACAATTCAATATTCATCAAAGTAATTTCAGGAACAATTGCTGTATTCTAAGAATAAATATTACTTACAAGCGTTTAATTTGACTTGGGAGAATATTTTAAACCTTTAACACTTTAGCAAAACTCACAAGACCTGTATTTTAAAAAAATTAAATGACAGAAGGCAGATCTTTCTCAACCACTTCTTTAGTCCCCAAGCAGTGCTTGAACATGCTTCAGTCCACTGAAGACACTGCATACAATTCAATGAACTTCAGTGGGACTCCATGTATTGTGTAGCATGGCAAGCAAAGAAGGCTTGATAGTTAAGAAGACAGGCTTTTAAGCACAACTGGCTTCTCAGGTGCTTTTTGCCAAAGTTGAATTTTCTTAAATCCATTTATTGAGTGAAATATATTGAATTTTCTTAAAGTAGAGTCTATTTTGACCGTTGTTTTTGCATCATTAAGCAGGTTTGTTTTTCTGTTTAACATGGGACTTATATCACTTTCAGCAGCATCGTAAGGGGCTTCCATGTTTTAGTTCAATGTCAAACTACCTGAGTCACTGGTTGTGTTTAGGTGCACAAAACTTCATCTGTCTGCTATGTATAAAACATCACAGTCAAAATGAAGTGTTACTGCCAAACAGGAGTGCACATGGGAGTTTGGATAAAAGATTCCCATTATGAATGAAAGTTACTCTTTTTGTAGACTCCGTCAGCAGAACTGGATAAAATAAGAAGTCATCTATAATACAAGTCCAGACTATAGAGAAACTAACCCAAACTCTTCTTTGAGTTTCAAGAAATTGGTTAAAATCTGTCTACAAGTTATTTAAATGGATAATTTTTTACAATATACTTATCTATCCTCAAAAAACAACAAAAAAATCTTAGGAGTCTTTCAGCCTGTTTGGAAACAGTCAGTATCACAAGACTTTTTAAAAAATAAACACAATATCATGGAATTCTCACATCACTAATTAAAATACAACACACATCATGGTTCCTGTTCTACCAATGAAAAGAAATGGAAAAGAACAAAAAAAACTTGTAAGAGTACCTAAATATCAGAACATCTTGCTAAGTATGGGAGTTTTGTAATGTTTTATATACTTACCTGCAGATTTTTTACAGAAGCTCATTATTTTGAATAGATTTTGTTGATTTTCGAATTAAAGATAAATGGTGAAGTTGGAAACACTCTTTTCCGTCCTTAAAATGAAGTAATAATACTAACTGAGGAATATGATCATTTTTCCAAAAGTGTTATTTCCTTATTATTCACAAGATTGGTATAGCAAAAATTAAACTGACAAAGAAAAATACTGCAAAGAAATAAAGTAAATTTACTGATGGAATCACTTTCAAAAAGAAGTATAAACAATCAGGCATATTTAATTACTTTTTCAAAGGCCAGATAACAAAAGAACTGAATTTCTTTCATTAACCTACCCAGTCTTATGTTCCAGATTAACACTAAACAAAGGCTAATATATTTGTGTGTTGAGTTCAGAGCTTACAAATGTCCACAAAGAAAAATAAGAAAATCTCCTCATCCGAAGTTTTCTCATTTGCTTATTAAAACGTGAAAAGTGAAATTATTTTCTTCAAGAAGTTACATGTTTAAAATGATTTTTAACTCTCCTGATTTAGCATTATTGCAAGATGAACATACACGCAAATAAAACAAAACTAAGTTTTACTACAGATCTCCCTATAATCACTTGTTTCCATTCACCTATTATCCACTCTTTTGACCTAAATTATCTCTTCTAACTGATCTTGCAAGATCTATACGTAATAAATAATCGATTGCATTTAAAACACAAGCTCCTTCAAGACTTCAGGCAGAAGATGTTTGGCCTTTCCTCTGCTCCACTGCAATGAACCACTTCATGTTGACCACTCGGACACTTTGCACTGAAAGATAGCCAGCAAATTAGTGCAATATCATCACAATTAACACCATACTAACAGTGATGTGTTTGCAGTAGTAATCAACTGTAGGAAGTGTGCTCTGCCTGGATTGCCCAGAGCATTGTCCAGTCTTGTCAAAATACCTGCTCTTCCCAGGGGAACATGACATCCCTCTGTAGGGTGAAAATGTCCCAGTGGTGCCACAAGGACAGGCTGTCCCCTCCCTCTGAGAAGAAGGAGTTATCTCCTTTTCCTCAGGAAGCAGAAGGTCAGGGAACATCTGCATTTAAACAGAAAACAGTTAGTAGTGCTAACACCAGGAGCAGCTTATAATTAGGTATTATTAGCTCAGCAATATGGAATGATTGATACAGAATTAAAGCTAATGACTTTAAAGATGATTAGGCCTTTTTGTCACGAGCTGTTTACTCTGTCTATAGACACAAAAATCCGTTCACTCTAGCCACTGAAGAGCTCTGTATGATGCCTTATGTGTTAGGAAGGA
>NW_009915284.1:41742-48059 GCF_000696875.1 Nestor notabilis | reverse complement strand
AAGAGTGTGCCAGCTGTAATGCTGTAATACACTATGATATAAGGTGAGCACATAGAAGATATATGTTGAAAAATTGGGATTTATGTAAGCAGGCTGCAGCACAACTGAGGATTGTTTTTTCTGTCTATTTTAGGAATTTCTGCTGCAGACTCGAGTGTCACATCTGAAACCTGTGAAGTTTGAGCTGAATTTTCTGTTTTCAATGGATAAAAGAACCTTTTTTCCCCCATTTTTCCATTTAAAGAAAAATTCAGGAAATGTTTGAAGACAACAATGTGCAAGTAAAAAGACAAAAAAATCAACAACCTTTCTAGGTGAAAATACCTGAATATACATAAATAAGGTGGTACAAGACTATAATTTCTGAAGGAAATCCAGTTTTGTGTCCTGATTCAACACAGAACAAGAGCACCCACTTGTAGTTTCAAAGGTAACAAGCCTTAATCACCTACTTAACATAAGCATTATCTCACGTGGTTCCCTGAATAGAGGAGGAGGGAAATCTTACTTTTCTAAAGTGCCTTGCCGAACCAAGTCTTCAATAGTGACCTTTGAGCAATTGCAAATAGATCCTGATTGAATGCTGAGTCAGCAGAACTGCTGGGACTCCTGGGCCTGCTTTCAGAAATCAGGCAGAAAACAGCAAAAAACCAGCTCCTCTACATATGCCCCAAAGGGTGGGAGATGTCTTGCCAGTCTCATCTATGAATTCTTCATTGCTTAAGATGCGCCACACACCTCAGATCCTTTACATGCTGAGCTTAGGAAGATAGATGAGCTGGACATCAGCATGGCCCATGAGGGGTTCTCCTCTCCAGCGACAGGGAAATAATCAGGGGTGGTGGTGCACTGGAGGGTAGTGCCCAGAGAGGAAGGGCAGAGTCAGGGAGGGAGCATGAGGCCATGTTCTACGGCATCTGTCATCACTGCAGCCTCTCTCACAGAAGACAACCCTGTAATAGAAACTAGCTAATTTCTTCAGAATTATCTCATTAGACCCTCCCTTCCTGAGTTGCCTCTCTATTAAAATGTGATAAATGAATTCTGCCATTCCCAGTTCTAGCCTGTCCCCTTACTGAAATGAAGATGAGTAGTGCTGGCCAGGACTCAAGACAGAGATAATTATACAGGGGCCAGGGGAAGTATTTCATTTGCTGACTGCAAAGCTGCTCTATCAGTAGTAGTGATGGGATCTCCTATCTCTCCCATTGCTTTAGGAAACTCTGGACAGAGAATAAGAGGATGTGGAAAATGCATGTTCCCTAGTGAAAATGCTCCATACACACCCTATGCATAACATCTTATTGTAATCTACATATGACTGACCAGGAGTGATGAACTTGTTCTGACAACTGGGACCGGATTTCAGTGCTGTGCAGGTCTTGTCTTTTCATTTCCAGCTGTGGTTATGCAATAACTCTTGTGTGCAGGACAGTGTCTGCTAGTGGTACCCAAAGATGTACACGCTGGCACAAATGTCATCTTCACCTGTTCGTGGCAGGGCCTGTCTGCTCCAGCTCTGCAGAAAGGACATGCTGGAGGACTGCAGCCAAAGCTCTGACCTTCCTCTCTGCAGTGAGTAGCTGCCTCTGAGTGGACAACTTACTCCCTCTCTGTGCACTGTGGGGATAGTTTTGATGAAGGAATTGTCATATGAGTGGGTGCTTTTTGCATCTTTGAAGGAATAAAGGAGGATCAATATTAAAAACTACAGACCAGGAAATAATATTTTTACTATAACTCATCCTGAAACATTGAAATATACTAAGAAAAACTCTATTCAAAATTAAAGAAGAAAGCATTCTACCCTGTATAGATTGTCCTTTCTACCTCTCACCTTGAACCTGGCAACAGAGGAGAATTTATGACCAAAATTTCAATTTCTACTTTCTACTTCAATTTCTAGTTTCCTTCCTGCACTTGTACACGCAGAAACGCATTTCTGACTTCCATTACACACACACACACACACACATACCAACACACTCTACTGACTTCCACCAGGCATTTAATTTCTGTCAGGCAGTTTATGGGTCATAATGAATCTGAAAATTTGACTCATTTTTCTTTTAGCACTTTGCCCTCTTAAACAGTGACAGGATCTCAGACCCTCTGCTACTTTTCACAGCCAGCTAAGTGTTGCATTGATGTCTCGCCAGCTACACTTGAATCCAGTTTTGTGCAAGACAGAATCATCTTCTAGATGTTCTGTACTTTAACTGAGTAAGGAAAGATGGAAAAAGTTAAAAAACAAGTAATCTGAGAAACAAAGTGCCATATTTTACTCACCTTAAGTTAATGCCAGCATAAATAAAACAACTCTCTTCCTTCCCATAATCACTATCCTCCTTTTTTCTCAGTACAAGGACTTGATGAGATTAGAATTAAAAAATACATATTGTTTTCTTTTGTTGCTTAAATGTATATATTTCTTCTATATCAGAAAGATAGCCACCTCAGGGAAAGTCTTGATATTTTCCATTGTTCTGTTGTAGAATAGGTGAGAGAAAATTAAATTCATATCGAATGTCATATACACTTGAATAATGGCCATTCCTGTACTTCTCACTCCCCAAACTTTGCCCTTAAATGGAAGCAGAGTCATTCTGCGCATGTACACTGCCTGTAGCAGGCAGGGCCACCAGCATGTGTCATACAGTGTGTCCAGACAGAATCTCCCAGCTATCTGCACAGGAAACGTGGGCTTGTAGCAAGTCTCAAATGGTACAATTAACATTGAAATCTGCAATCAAGAGATAAATAACTTTGAAAAACTTGTCTAAGAGATAAAAAAATCCAAACCAACAATAACTCCTCTTTATTGATCTGCCCTAATATTTTATTTATTTCTTTTATATATAATTATGTATAGGAAGAGTGTTTTCAGGCTAACACAGTCATTGCATTAAAGAGGATCAGCACATGCAAAGAACAGAAGTGAGGTCTCTGTGAGAGAGCATGGTCTGGGTGGTGATTCACCACGTAACAGAAGTATAAAGGAAACAAAAATTGTGAAGGCAAATAACTGATCCTCCGAAAGATGTGTCACCATCTTTCTGTCCATGCTAATGATTGTATCTGCTGTGCAGACAGATGCTTCAGTGAGCAAAGAATAATTGTGCAGCCTGCAAAGAGTAACTGTACAGCTTGCCCAAGAATGCATAGTGGTCATACTCTCCAAAATATCCCTGAGAGCTTCCCCACACCACACCCAAACTGGCTAGTTACTGGCTGGCTGAACCAGGGTCACATCACAGTGATCTCATTGCTACTGTCTGTAGAAGTGAAGACCCAGTTAGTGAGTCCTAGGGAATGTAGGAAGTAGGAACCAATGTCATCATATCTGAGCAAATATAAACCACACAGCTGTGTAAATTATATGCAAAACAGAACAGAAAGAACATAATCCATTTAGAAAAAGAGGGGGAAAGAGGTATCAGATGGGAGGAAATTGCTACCACTAAGACAATTCACCTGGTTTAAAGCCTGCTCTCAAATTTGCCCTTGAAATGAGCATAGTCCAGACAAATTGTTCCAAAGGCTTATAAATTATTGACCTATGGTACACAGATGCAAAGTTGAAGCCATTGGTGACAATGCTCTGCTGGTTTCAATTAAAGGTTTGAACACAGCTCTCACGACTTTCCAAGACAATATCCTAATCACTGGCCTCTAGAAGAGCTCTACTTCCATCTCCAAATCTGTCCTAGATCGCATGAAATAGCCACTGAGGATTGGAAATGAAATCTCTTTGTTTCAGTTGCTAATTCCCCAGCTGCTGAGCTACCCACACTTTCTTTCTGGGTTTTCTTCCATATTCGCTTTATACAACGTTATACAGTATGGTTTCCCTATGGATACTTGAAGAACTCATTATCCTTTTCTGTATTTGCATGCTTCAAATTGAGGTTCATGTGCTCACATTTACCAGAAGAGAATGAGGAAAGTAGAAGGTGATGCTTTGTTGCAAGGTATGCTCCAACTTGCACATATGTTCAATTTAGAAAGAGGCTGTGCTCAGAGGTGTTAAAAGGTTGCTAGCTTCTGAGTGCACTGGGGAAGTTTTCAACAAAGGGTTGCTGTTTGATCTCTTCTTGAAATGTCTTTCCTGTCTTTAACAAAACCAAAACTATGCTGAGTATCCAGGTAGGTGATTTGTGAATTTTCAGTACGCTGCTGCCTCTGTTAAACCTCCACAGGTTAAACCTCCAGATCTGTAATCTTATATTCTCTCCTTATATTAACATTTCTAGGTATATGGCATAATCCACTACTCATTTTTTCATTTAATAGTGTCACTCTATATCCCTGTTAAAAAGGTTTCACCCAAAAGACATGCATACACAGAAAACTACATAGACATCCATTTATCTGTTGCAGGAGGATGAAGCACCAAGAAAATGATGACAGAATATGAGTCAGTACCTCCATATTGGCTGAGTATTTCAAATCTGAAAGGCAAGTGCCAATCCTTTTATTTAGAAGAGAACCTGTGCATTGCATTTGGGCTGCAGGTTTTGCTTTTATCATCAGCTGCACAGAAAATAGAATTGGATGCAGAACTGAATATTTTTGAACCAATCTTTTATAAGAAACTCCATATAAGAATTGAGAATTGTTTTTCCCTGATAATGCAGCAGCCAAGAACATACACACCCTACATCTCAACTCTCCCTCCAATCCTTCCATCCATTGCAAGAGACCTGTGACACTGAGGCAACATAAAGCGGTTGTATGAAACACTCAGGAGGAGAAAACTCTCCAGTGGATAGGAAACACCCTTTCAGCTCAACCATCAAAAGCTGACTCCTGCCCTGTACCTCTCCCCTGGTGGTGTGGTTTAAGCCCAACCGACAACTCAGAACCATGCAGCCACTCGCTCCCTCCCCTTCTTCCTCCCCCCGCTCCCGGAGGAGTGGGGAGGAGAATTGGAGGAATGTAACTCCCATGGGCTGAGATAAGAGCAGTCCAGTAACTAAGGTGTAATACAAGCCACTACTGCTACCAATAACAATGATAAGAGGAATAACAAGGGAAAAGGACACAACCGCTCACCACCCGCTGGCCGATACCCAGCCCGACCCGAGCAGCGATCTGGGCCTTCCGGGTAACTCCCCCCAGTTCATATACTGGGCATGAGGTGCTGTGGTATGGAATACCCCTTTGGCCAGTTTGGGTCAGGTGTCCTGTCTCTGCTTCCTCCTGGCTTCCCCTCCTCTCTGGCAAAGCATGAGACTGAGAAAGTCCTTGGTCAGAGTAAACATTACTTAGCAACAACTAAAAACATCGGTGTTATCAGCATTGTTCCCAGGCTGAAAGTCAAAACCACAGCACTGCACCAGCTACTAAGAAGGAGAAAAAATGACTGCTGTAGCTGAACCCAGGACAGCTGGCTTGGGGCAGGTGTTATCACAGGGCCAGAGCCTGTGACAGAGAGGGGTTACACTAAGCATTTTTGTTGGCACAGAGTCCATGAAAAGAGTTCAGCTAAGCAGGTAACTGATATCTGAATTTGGGCTGGCCCTGCTCATAAGGGAAATGTAAATAGGCTTATCAACATTGCAGTAAGATTACAGAAGGCAGGTCATGTGAACATGCCTTGATGTGTCAAAGGAAATCTCTCGATTTCCATTTTTTGTCCAGTTTTTATCAGTATTCATAAACAATCCCATTCTTATTCTAAAATAGTGACATATATGGTCAAGCTGCTTCTGTTCTCCTCCACACCTCCCTACATTTTCCTGGAGTAAGATACCCTCACATGGGTATGAGAACAGGCTGTGAATTACATGACAGTTTCAAAAAAAAACAAACAACAAAAAAGAGGAAAAAGAGAGAGAAAAAAAAAAGAAAAGAAAAAAGAAAAGGAAACAAAAGATGTTTTCAGCTACATTTTATCATTCTTATTCTGGAAATGTATGCATAGTCAAGAATTCCTAGAAACGAGGCATAGATCCTGAGCGAAAAAAAAACAAACAACCCACCTTACATATGTATATGTGGGTGTGTTTATATATGTGTGTGTGTGTACATTTATATCACAAGCAAAGCTGCCATTGTTTGGACTAACCACAGCCATTCTGAGTAGAGGTCCAACCTGTGGCCAGTCCCACTCCAGGGCAGGCTGCAGCTATTACCACCTTGAGAAATTACCAGTGCCACAACCACTAACACATTTTTCCAATTAGTTTGAGGGAGGAAATGAGACATTTTTCTTCGTTAATGCCTCTCCCTTTTCCTCTCCTTGCCCATCCATTTTATGCTTCCTGATGGTGCTCAGGAGGCTGTCGGGTTCCCTCCAGCACACTTCCTGCTTC
>NW_009915284.1:14043-41711 GCF_000696875.1 Nestor notabilis | reverse complement strand
AGGAATAAACTGTTGCCACTTTGTTTGAAATGATTCCTGAGAAGTCTGATTCCTCTCACCAAAATGTGAATAATTGTAGGATTTGACTCTCGGCTTCCTCCTTGGGGATCCTTCTGAGTTAAAGAGTTATTGAATTTACCCTGACAGGGATTGCCAAAGAAAACTTTATTTGAAGGACAGAGGGTGGAACAAACTGTTTGCTGAACAGAAAAAAGTTTGAAATACTATAAAGGGAGAGAAAAAGTCCCATAATGGAAGGTGGAAATCTGGGGCAGACAAATCAGGCCATAAAATGTATGATCAACACAGCAGTGGGAAGCAGGAAAGCATATCCCAGGCCAAACATACCAAAGACTATTACACACACTGACCTCAGATGTCATATACAACATGCATCTGCAAGCCACCTCATACTTCAAAGTCCCACATTAAACTAAGCTCAACAAGTCCACACTGGAAAGGAAGAGGGCCTGAGTCAACACTGTTAAGTGTTCAGTGTATGAATCTTATGTATAGACACCTTCAACCCCATATATCCAGTCTCTCGTTTCTAAAGGCTACTGCCTTTCCCATTTTAAACACCAAGGACACGATTCTAAGTCAGGAAAATGGGGTCATCTTACTCAACACATCTGCTTAACACATGCCTGTCAATCACACATCCAGTTCAGTGAGAAGGCAGAAAAGCATGGCAGAAAGAGCACAGCTGTAAGAAAGAGAGCTTAACTCTCTTTTGGCTCACGCATCATCAAGTATTAGCAAGGTTCCTTGAATAACAGTAAAGTGAAAGTGCTAGTGAGCTCCATCAAGACAGGTGACTTTAAATTTCACCCGCACTTACATGTGCAAAGCCCAGATGTGATTTTTCATCCCTTCTGGTTTCCATCTGAACACGACAAGCATAAGTACTTGTGAGAAAGTTGCTCTCCAGGTGTTCTAGTGACAGTTGTTGGTAAAAGGTGTCAGATATTTTACAACAAAGCCCACTTTCTGTTAGATTATTAGCTTAGCTGTGAAATTGGTAGGTGGTCACCTGCACTGAGTAGTAACATCACACTTCGACTTGCACATAAACTGAGTGTCACCTGCCAATGGTAATGATGCAGTAGCAAAAATCTCATAGAAGATCCCTTCCAATGGAACTATTCTGTTCTGTTCTGTTCTTTTTTTTCAAGTGAGCTGATCAAAGAATAGCAGATAACATGCAGTTCTCTTGACTTGGAAGCGTGAGACTTTCAGCTTTACCTCAGCAGCCCATCTTTCCAGGTGTTTCCCCATAGTTACAAAATGCACATATGTGCAACAGTGGGCTGCAAGACTTTTCTCTGCTTTTGCAGGAATACCACAATGCTTATACACATTACCATGTAACAAACTACTTCAGATCTGCATTGCCACAGAATCTGAATGGCTCACAAACTGACAGAAGTGTGTACGCTCACAATTCTTTGGTGATGTAAAGAAATACTACTGACACCCTGGAACTTAGCCTAATGAGAGGGAAACAATGCACCATCAGACATGGGCCCTGTCACCTGCCTTATTCTACATACTAGAACATCAGAGGTGCCCTCCATAGCTCATCTGCAAGCACTGAGAAGAACCCTAACTGACAACAGCTATTGTCTCCATTGGCAGTCAGGTGCTTTGTGCAGTGAGAACCAAAGCTTTGTCCTAGTCACTAGGAGAGCAGTCAACATGAGCACTGCCCTGCTTCACACTCATGGCTTTTCAGACCCCCTGACTGGGCCAGTAGCTTCAATCTCTACACTCACAAGTTGTTTTCCTCTGTTACAGGAACTAGTAACAGCACCCTAAAGCATTTTGCACACAAAGGCTTCCATTTTTCCCCAGAATTTTCTGCACCAGCTGACACAGTTCGTGAGAATTCACAGAGGCAACAGTGAGAGCATGGTGGTGGGGAGACCCAGCCCTGCTGAGAGATCCACTTAGCTGTATAAACCCACCATAAGGCACAATGAGGGCAATGTAGCAACCAAGATGTGTGAGCTACTATAGCCTGGAGGTGCTTTGTGTCTTCCACGAAGTTTAGCTAACTAGTAGGAATGCCAAATCCTACAGAAAACAGTGGCTAACACAGTAAGCTCTGCTGACCTTTCTTTTCACACTTACCTATAGTGCCCTGGTATTTCACTTACAGAGTCACACCCTACCTTGTCTTTCATGTGTTACCTCTCTAGTTAAGGAACACTCAGCACAGTGGGTAGACCCTGAAAAACCTCCTCCATTAGGAATAACTAGAAATGTCAGCAGTGCTGTCTGATCTGAGAGAAACAGACCTCTGAGGAAAGAAAAAATGTAGGAGTAACACTTTTACTGAGACTGGATATACATAGATTTGACAGTCAAGCCCACAGAACCTGAAATTTCTTCCTACCTCTTGGAATTATTTCTTCCCACTACTTGAAGTTATTTCTTTCTACCAAGATGTGACCATATATACAATATATATGCATTTTACATTATATATACAATATACTGTATATATTAAATTCAGTATGTACAATATATCTAACAAGATGTAATCAGGCTGCAAATAATTGTAAATAGTTGGACATCATAGCCAACAGACTTCAAAGTTCTGTTCTGTGGCATATTTTGTCATTTAAAAAAATATTTTCACTCAGATTTCAAGGGATCTCTGTGAAGAGTTATATTTGTGCATGAGGAACACTGGTTACAGTGGTTAGGAAATGGAGGCCTTTAGGTTACTAGGGGAAGAAAGGGTGGCGAGGAGATGTTAGACCAGATATTGACAGTCTGTTGGTAGGAGTCACGTATGAAATACAAAATAAAAATCAAGATCAGACACGTTCTCAAAA
Organism: Nestor notabilis; assembly: GCF_000696875.1. Classification (NCBI taxonomy): domain Eukaryota; kingdom Metazoa; phylum Chordata; class Aves; order Psittaciformes; family Psittacidae; genus Nestor; species Nestor notabilis. Next base: position 38,868 of record NW_009915284.1, on the reverse strand, counting down.
AAATTATTTCACCACATACAAAGGTATAGTCCACTGATAATCAGGTCCTTTCCACAGAATACTCTCCCATTATCCCTTATAATTTGGAGTTTTCTTTCCATGATCACCTGGGAGAATGAATGAAAGTGCCCAGGTGGCCAGAGGCAAGGGCATGGGTCCAGTCTGTGTCCATGCTGAGTTCAGAGAATTCACGTTAGGGACCACCATCTCACCTCCCACAGTATTGATGAACCAGAAGTAGAAATATGAGGCCATCTCCTGAAATGGTGACTTGCTGGAGCAATGGAGTGACAACACAAGAGTAGAATGGCCATAGCTTCTGTCCCCCTACACCACACCACTCTAACGTTGACCATTACTTTGCCAAATAAGTGCTTTTTCAGAAAAGCCATTCAAAACCAGTCCTTTTTCTATTACAGAGCAACCATAACAATACACAAAAATACAAGAGTAGTCATGATGGATCAGATGAAAGGTCCCTCTCTGCTGATACCTAAGGAGGAGAGTAAGAATCCAGGACATGTGATTTCCTCAGTGCCTCTTGCAAGCTTTAGTAATGTGAGACTCATATACCTCTGAAGCCAATATGGTTTTTATGAATACAGTGACTCCCAACTGGCTTCTCTTCCAAGAACTTATCCCGTCTTATATTGAACCTATACAGTTTTCAGCCTGTGGCAAGGAGCTCTGTACCCCAAGGATTCAAGGCCCAAGTCTGATTTGTCACAGTTGTGTCATCTTGGCTTAGAGTTCTCAGGAAATCACTTACCTCTGAAAAACAGCTATGAGAATGTCTGCCTTGAGAGACCTGCAAGATAAGAAAGGAAAAATTACAGAGGTAAGATTGTTGGGCCAGGGACTACAGGTAGTGCAGAGATTCAAGTAGATAAACACCAAAATGGTATAAAATCCTAAGGCAAAAGAAACAGGGAAATGGCACCTCCTCAACATAAAAGATTGGCTTGAGGGTAGCAGCAGGGATCAACCCTTTCCCTCCTGGCCTGGAAAGACTCTTTGTGTACTTTATGAGGGTGATGTGCCTGCCAACATTTAGCCTAGCAGCTCTGCAAACCCCCTCTCTCTTATGTCTGTTATCTAATTAATAGGTTTTTTATGCTGTTAAGTTCTGCTTGCAGAGTCTTTTTGATGACAACTAAGGTGCCAAAATAGTGTCTCAGAGAGGGAGGGTTGCACTGTTCAGTGTAGAAGTAAGGTGCTTGGAGATACATGCAGCAAATTAGCAGACATATGGAAGTGAGGCAGGCTTTAGCAATTGAGAATTCTAAGTGAATAACGGCAATAACATCTTCCTAATCCAGGATTTTAGACAGTATTTCATCTGTGTGCATAAATAACAGCCATATTCCTGGAGCACTATCAAGACTGACGAAAGAGATTCATAATCCATGCAGATTTTAAAGTCAAAATCTGTTTGGTGGGAACCAATACTGTTGGGGAAGCAAATAAAGAATTTTTGAGAATGAACACTACCATCCTAAGAAAGAAAAAAAAGAGCAACTGTCACTGTAATATACCCACATTCATCAGATGGAATTATCTCAGTCATTTGAGATAACATCATAACACAGCACTGTCAGAGGACCAGTGTCTCCTGCTCTGACAAATAAATGTTTTGGCTGTTATGTAGCAGCAGGAGATGACCTCGAATGCATTAATGCATTAGTCCATTCTCAATATCCCTCAACTCATGAAAACATTAGAGCTCTCTTCATGGTGAAAATTCTACTGAAGTATCTGTGGGAGACAAAGATGTGTATGGAGCATGGTGGCAGAGAGAGGGAAGGCACTGTTTTATATGCCAGCAGGGAAATTATTTACTCATGCCTCATGCATGTGGTAAATGTTGCTATAAAATTTCCTTCCAGATAATAATTAACATTCTAAATACAAATATGTTCTCTTCTCACAAGAGAAAAGACACTGCATTCACTGGAAACCTCGTGCCTACTCAAAGTTTCCCCTTTACCCCTTTTGTAAATTGCATCCACTGGAATTCTCTTGTAGCAGTAACCTTCAAACATATATCCCTGTACTGAAGTTGTCCCTGTGTACAGGTAGGATCTCAACCAGCTGTTAGCCATGGAGGGCATGTGTCATGTAGGGTAGGCATATAAACACTTGCCAATTCATTATGGTATCTGCCAGCTTGCTTTTATATAATTCTCCAAAAATGATTCTTCAAGATGCACCTGGACAATCACTGTGTACAGAAATATTAAATGTTAGATTCCATACAGGCTTGAAAATGTTGTTACTGTCCTTAAATATTGTTAGTAGTTCCAGCAACAAAAGAAGAAAAGTCAACATGTTTTTAATGAGTTTTTGCTTTTTACAAGAGTATAGGAATGCAAATACTGGGCATGGAGATGTATATGAGACAAGGCACCAGCCTGCAAGGCCATAGCATCCCACCTGGGGTTTCTCGCTTAGAAAGTAATGAGAGTTTGGCAGCTTTGGCCGAATATTCAAGTGTTCTTGTAATTGCTTCACAGTCACTGAGTCAATCTGCCACAAATGTGTGTCTGAGATAGCAGAGACCCAGAGCTAAAGCATCAGGGTTGATGGTAAGTCAAAATTGACTTTTACAGCTTCTGGCTACAGTGGCCCTCACTCTTGCAGCCAAGACTCAAGACCTTACCAATAAAAAGTACTAAAATTCATCTTCAAGGTGCTAATACAAACTCAGGGGGAAATGCCAGCACAGTAGAACCTCAGCACTTTAAGTGGACATGAATTTCCTTGATAGACTCCATGTACTTCAGCTAGTCATCTCTTAATAGTCATTTTCCCATCTGTATGTTATGGAAACCATAGTCCAAATATAAGCGGTTGGACTTCATAAGAGTTGTTTTGAGTTCAACAGTTCAATTTAGAGATTTTAGTTAGTTTATGTGAAGCATCTAGGTGAAGCATCTGGATTGCTCAGTCTGAAGCAATGATGTGGGGTCAAGACTTCTCAGCAGTATCCCATGCCTCCTCCTAGAATGATGAACTGAAGCATGGCCAAGACACTTCCTTTAAAAAGAGGGATGGAGATGATGAGGAGAGATAAGGTTTAGATTGAGATAACTGTGATGGTAAATGGGGGATAGGAGACCGAGGCTTGCTGTTCCTCTGGGGCCATGGCTTGATCAGGTTGCCGAGGGAGGCCATCAGTGGCCATCCTGTCTCCCTCAGCAGTGATCTTTTCAGGAATGGAGCACAGGGAACACAGGCAGCTAGGTTGTGCTGCTGTCAACTGCTGCTTTAGCAATTGCCTGCTTTGTTTGTTGCTCCTTTTGACCCTTTGTGTTTTCAACTCCTTCGAAAGGACTGTGTAGAAGTTACTGAATATTATTTCAGGCTCATCTAATATCATTGAGCTTTCAGTTTTTGTTGCTATATGAGGATGCCTAAGTTAATGACAGGAAAAAAGGCTGCCTAAAGTGCAGATGTAAAACCCTAGCAGACAGCTACACTTGCATATTTGGGGTCCCTACAGTTCACAAATTGTAAGTTATCCTGGTTTGAAAATTAATTTCTAATTTTTTTTAAGATTAATTTTCAGTCTGAACAGTTTCCTGAATTGGTTCCCTAGGAAAACTAAATACCAGGAAAGGGGAAAGGTAGGAACATGTGCAGCAGCCCAGGCTTCTATCAGCTTAGGCTGCCATAGAGACACACATGTGGTTATATGCACAGCTTCACATAATTACTGAATTATGGTCTTAGACCAAATTTAAAAACATGCTTCACTAAAGTGGAAATCACCCTACTGCTCATCAGCATCATCAAGCTTCAGACTGCCCTACAACATACACGTTCTTTAGAGAAATGAAAACATTTATACACTCTTGATTAACACTTGGTGAAATGGCAAATGTAGCTCTTTCAACTCTTGGTGTCATTTCGACTTCAGGTTTTTTTTAAGAGATTTTTTTTTACATGAACATAGAAAGCAATGTTCGAAATTTGGTTGATAGATGAAGGTATCTGAGCCTGTCATAGGTATTCAGCCTATGTGCTCTGCTCTTGGTGCACTTTGTGTCTAACTAATTGGAAAAACACAACTTCATAAATTTTTTTCATGATAGGAGAACAAGACAACTTAATTCCAGACTTTCTAATGGGAAGAATTACTGAGAAAAAGAGGGAAGACCAAAACATAGGCACACTCCTCAATGGAAGAAGCTGCTTTTCAACAATAGCAAAATAGTACATATGATTTGTAAAGCCTTTAAATATTTTGTAATTAAAGATGCCATTCTCTGTGGGGATTATCATGTTCTTTTTCTTTCTGCTTATAGGTTTTATGACCTTTTTCAAGTTCCATTTTTTATTAAAAGAAATTAGAGAGCAAAAGTTTCATAAGCTTTTTATTCATCCAAACCAAGTAATCACTTAAATACGCTAATTGGCTAAGATAAGAATTTCTTTTTAAAGTGATCTTTACTTCTACAGATAAATCTGTGCCTATGAATTGTACATAGATTTGCCTTGACGCTTGTCATTCACGGGATATGGTGGATAACTTGATGGCATCCTTTCTGATTGCCAGCTGAGTGAAACTGTTTAAATACATGAATAAGGGATACTGGAACATTTCTATGCACACACACTCTCTTGTTCAAAACCCAATATCATCTTAGGAGCATCCTTTCTTTAGACATCCAGTTGCCTGAATATTCATGAATAGCAAGAAGTGGTGTGAAGGAGCTAACCCACCACCATGAATTTGTGACCCAGCTGCTTTGACTAAGGCTGAGCTTAACAGCCTCTCCATCTCAGCATTTCCTAGTTTCCTCATCACTCTGACATGAAGCACATTTTTGGCTTGCTGCATTGCTGTGGAGGGGGTACATTTCTTGTTATGACAGCCTTGCTGACATTTATGGTTTTGCATTGAGTGGAATAAGCAGGCACACTATTAGCCACATCCCAGTCTGGATATAACAAGAGAGGAAATCTAATTCTCTCTTCTCACAGTCTTCAGCTCTCTGGGGATTCATTTATTTCCTCCAAACCTAAGCTGAAGCACAAGCAGCTACTTGAGGCTTGCGACACAAACAGTTTGCAAGTAACGACCCAGCCTCTCCATTCTTCAACTTTTGGACCAAACATAAGTGCGAGTGAATGTTGTTTTTCACCTCTTTTGGCATAGCATGGCACCACAAATCATAACTGACCCACTTACGCCCAGTCTAAGCTCTCATGTAGGCTGCTGGCAACAGAAATAAGAATCCTAAGGTTCTTTACATAATTTCTCACAGTTTCAAAAGAGCACTAACAGAGACGGGAATTGTAATGGACTATTCTTTTCCAGCTGCGCTGGAAGCCTATATATTCTCTTGATGCATTAAGAGTGTAGCACAAGGATACTAAAGAAATCCATGGATTACAACTGTCAAAATGAAGCTGCTTTTAGGAAATTAAATGGAAGATCGCTAAAAGTGGCCAGACTAGTTAGGCCAAAAGAAAAAATTACTCAAACTTTCTTCTGAAACCAACTGGGATACACAAAGGGCTTTAGCATGTTGGCAGATGTTAGAAAAGGAAGGTGCATTAGGGATGCCAGTGCATTGCAGCTTCCATGGCTCCAGCAAGATTGCTCCCTACACAAGACTCTCTAGTGTATCTGGAAGCACAGTTTTAAATTGGCCAAGTGAGGGGTCTGCTGCCTCAACTTCCTTCGGGGAAATAATTTCACAAACCCAGGAAATTTCACTATTAAGAATGCCTCCTGACCTTCACAGGAAATATTCATGGGCCTTGATCTTCATACACAGAAGCAAATTCACTTAGCCTTTTTTCTTTCATTTCTTTTGCAAAGCCCGGTCAAAACAAGATGCAGAGGTTATAAAATCATTATAGGAAAGGTATCAGAGTTAGGGTTTTCACTCTAATCCCACAAAAATGGTGGATTTGTGTCTCTTTGACCAGCTCCATTCTATCACCTCTGCCTTGAAAGTTCAGCAAAACTATCATATTTTCTGAATGATGCTGCTGTCATCAGCATTTTAGTTCTTTAACCCACTATTACCTACATAGCTTGGCTTTAATACCTAAATAATTTTTCATTCCCAATGCTCTGGACCTTCACCAAATAACATTCAAATCTTTCTTAAAGACTTATTTCATTGTAAGATCATAAACCTTAATCTTCATCAGTGTATGGCATGTACATAATTTGGTGTGACAGATAGATAGATAGATAGATAGATAGCATCCCAAGTTAACACCTTCCCAGAGACCTCCCCATATAGTTTTCATTTTTGTATGTATTGATTTTAAATCTCTTGCCTTGGTACAGCCTCCCATTATTTGCTCCTTTCAGGGGGGCAACCCTTTGATTACTAGACATTAAATAACATCATTAATGCAGACAATAAAGACAGACTTTTAAAGAAAACAAATGTAACCAAATTGCTGTGGCTGCAACCTGTGCCATGGGTGTTATATGTCTGTCTCATTCCTTCTTTGTTCCAGGAGGGCAAAAGTCAACAGCAACAGTAAGATCAGATATTTTAGTTGTCTGGTACTAAAGTCTTTGTATTTCATGGTCTATGTCTCTCTTCCCTTGGGTTATTAAAATATAAAAGCCAATATCATGTTTGTTGGGGAATATTGAACCAACGTCACCCAAAAGATCCTGGTCCTGCCTGTGCACAATTACTTCCTATCTTCATCTTCTCTCTCTGCATCCAAGCAATGTGTTTTGTGACTCTAGTCAAATGAAATCCAGAATGTCAGGTGGAGGGAGGGACAGGAACAACACCACCACCTACTCAGAAAGGTATATTTGAGCTTTAATTTAAACTTGTCAACAACCATAAAGGCATAAAATCTTCTCCATAATTTTGTAACTTTTCTTCCTGTAAATTTCTCAGTTACCTCATTCTGCTCTTTTTTATTCACCTCTCTTCTTTCAGTGAAATTGGCAATGGCTTAAAAAAAAAAAAAAAAAGAAAAAAGAAAAAAGGCTATTTGATGTTTTGGGCTTCTGAAACACAAGAGCAGATGGTAGCAGAGACTAACAGGAGACCTCTGCAGACAGTCCAGGAAAAAAAAAAAGGGGCAAAAAATGTTTAAACCACTAATGTTAACAGAAGAAAAAAAGAAAAAAAGTTCCTATAATCTGCCTCTAAAATAAGCTGCTCATTCTAGAAACATATGTTTGTATTGTATCACGAGTAATTTTATGGTGTGCAAAGCTAAATGATCTCAGATTTGACACAGACTAGAAGTAAGAGTTACCATGGGTCAGCTGACCTTAGGAGATTGTTCAGCTGCACTAAATCATAAATTTAAGATCCAACACAGATTAGTTAATCCAATGCAATACCATTTTGACCTCTATGGCTGATAATTCACTAACATCTTTAAAATTGTCCACCTAATTTTCTGAACAATGCATCTCACAAATCTTTAACCCCAAGACAGATTCCCATTACCTGAGTCCAGCACAAAAATACTATTAGTAGAGGACAAAGATGGAAAAAGATATCTACTTTCTAAAAAAAAGAAAAAATAAAAATTTACTTCTGCATCTGATTGTTCTTCCTGCACACCCAGGCTTATTTCTGCCATATTCTAAAGTGACTTCTTATCTATATTTTAAGTTACAAATATCATTTTAGACTTGAAAAACTTCTCCTTACAATTTTCATTGAATCAGATAACTTCTTATGAGAATGTTTATCTCAAAGAATAAGCATTTACTGATCAACAGAAGAGCTTTATTGGATCATCTCTATATTAGTTTCATATTCAAATAGTTTCATATTCAAATCCATCTTCAAATTATGACAAAGCAACATACCAGATCTTACACTGTGGAAAAACATACAGCTGTTGTGCATATCAGGAAGAGTAAAAAAATTCAGAAACTGACAACAAGGGTCTAGCTCTCACTTTGTCTCTGTTATGAGGCCACAAGGTGTACGAAGCATCATGACACGTAGACTTTTTTTTTTTCCCATCTTTGGAGTGACCTACAAGAACGTAACCCTGATACATAATTGTATTATTATTTCTTCAACTTGCACAGAAGTTATTTTGCAGAAGAAATTTAATCACACACAATGACCCAGGCTGCTTTCTACACTTTCAATCCCTGTGAACTTCTAACCTGCACTCCTATTACCAATAAATACAACTAATTGTACCTGGCCAGAAGAGAATTATACTTCAGCTTCTCAAAAATCTCTTTCTTTGAGCTTTACTAACACAAACCCAAAAAACCAAACACACAACATACAACCTCCAAATTTCAAGAGGGGACTCATGACTATGTAACCTCCAGGCATCTAATGATTTCCAGGTGCACATCACCAACTAACTCATGCTTAATTATTTAGCCAGCTGGCCTGGTTTGTCAGTAGTAGTGCAGACACAGCTTTAGGGTGCGATGTGTAGTTGGACTTGCAGCTTTATCTGCAATCAGAGAAAGCAGACAAACTCCTGCTATGGAAAGCGTGTTTCCTACAAGTAAAGGCATGCCAAAAATCCCGTTATATAACAAATCCAGTGTTATTCTTGAAAAGTACAGCAGTAGTCTTGGTCAAAAACAAATGCATCACTTTCATCTTCTCATCTCAGTAATCAGATCAAGGAACATAGAAATTGAAATAGGAATATCTGAATATCTTCTAGGGTAAAATAAAAACTCTGCTGCAGACAACTTAGTTTTCTTTAGAATGTGACTAACAAGAACATTTACTGAGTGTCTTCCTTATTCAGTTTGTTTTTCTTCAGTTTTACATGTTCATGTCTCTATTTATACATCATGATAGTAGCTGAAGCTAGAAGGAAATGGTTAACATTCATATTAATGTTAGAAATGAACCACTAAGAAAAAGGGCAATATTACAAATCCTCAAGAAAATGTTTTTGATGATCCATCGGAGCATGAGCATCTGAACTTAATATGGAGAAGGGGAAGCGCAATGATGTTTTTTGAGCAACCAGATCTATGTTCATTACTCGATAGAGGGTATGTTGTTTAGAACTGTCAGGCACTGGATACCAGTGATTTACCCCAACCACAAATCAGAAACAATGCTGGACCAGTCATTTAGTAAAATGAGTTGCTTAATTGCAGAGGATGCAGCTGGGTAGCATTTTGAAACCAGCAAATTCAAGCCAGTCATGTTGCATCATGTTTGATACAAAAAAGTTTAAATGTGAGAGCTGGGAAGGTCCTTAGATTATTTAACCCTTTAGGGATTTATTTTTTTCAGTTACTCATTGGGAGACAAACATAGACTTTGAGATAAAAGAACATGTGACAACTGTTTTGTGTTTTTACTAGAACAGAACCCCAAAGTGAGACCTGGTTGTTCTGGAATTTTAAGGGGTTATGTTACCAGTAAAGCTAATATCACTTGCTACTTCTGGTTTTGGTTTGGTCTGGGCTGGAATGGATCCCAATAGCTTCTTTTTAACTAAAGCACATTTTTGCTAAAGAATCATTTCAGGAAGGATTATAGTCTTGCTTTTGAGACATCAAGTAACAGAGGATCCACCACTGTCCCTGTGTATTTTTTCCTACTGTCCTGGGTTCAGCTACAGCAGTCATTTTTTCTCCTTCTTAGTAGCTGGTGCAGTGCTGTGGTTTTGACTTTCAGTCTGGGAACAATGCTGGTAACACCGATGTTTTTAGTTGTTGCTAAGTAATGTTTACTCTGACCAAGGACTTTCTCAGTCTCATGCTCTGCCAGAGAGGAGGGGAAGCCAGGAGGAAGCAGAGGCAGGACACCTGACCCAAACTGGCCAAAGGGCTATTCCATACCACAGCACGTCATGCCCAGTATATAAACTGGGGGGAGTTACCCAGAAGGCCCAGATCACTGCCCAGGTCGGGCTGGGTATCGGTCGGCAGGTGGTGAGCAATTGTATCCTCTCCTCCTGTTATTTCTCTTATCATTATCATTGGTAGCAGTAGTGGTTTGTATTGTACCTTAGTTACTGGAGTGCTCTTATCTCAGCCCATGGGAGTTACATTCCTCTGATCCTCCTCCGCATCCCTCCGGGAGCGGGGGAAGAAAGAAGGGGAGGGAGTGAGCGAGTGGCTGCATGGTTCTGAGTTGTCAGCTGGGCTTAAACCACGACAGTTTCTTGTGGTGCCCAATGTGGGGCATGAAGGGTTGAGATTACAACAGATCTGAACCCAAGACACCTACTGCTCAAATTTTTGCTTCATATCTAATTTGATTTGCTTGCTTTCTCCCCCTCCCACTTAATCCTCCAGCTTCAGTTTATACATTCTGACTTTAATGACATTTTCCTCCACTAGATTAAAGAACCCTTTATGACCAGGCATTTTCTTCTTGGGAAGGTACACACTGCAATCAAGTCACTCTTGTATTTGGGAAAAATAAAGAAATCGAGCTCTTACATCTCTCAGTATAACATTTTTCTCTAGCATTTCAATTATTTTTTCAACATTCTGTTTAAAACGTAGACACTTTGGCTGGACTCAGTATCCTGGTATTGGCTCTCACTATACTGTGTACAGCGTAAACCCCTCCCTAATCCTACTTGTTACTCCTTACATTTTGAGGGACAGAGCACTTTGGTTGTTTGGTTTTTTCCCCAACAGGAGTGTTCTAGGAATCTCATATCACATTGATTTTCAGCTCTAAGCCCTATATTTTTTCCCATGTCACTACTTTCCTGGGAACAGGGCCTGATTCTGTAACCCCTGCATTCATTCATTTTTCTAGACATACAACTCTGATTTAGCTTTTGAACTTTTACCTCTCTCATGAATGGGCCTTATTTTCCAGGTAATTTAGATCACTTCTCATGACTGCCCTCTTCTCACTGGTGTTTCCCATCAGTCAATTCTTTGCATCATCTTCAAATCTGAAATCATGAAGGTTTTAATATTTACTGCTAGAATACAGCAAAAAATGTAAATGGCTTGCATCTAATACTGATCATCACACAATCCCACCACAATAATTAGCTAGACAATGACTGGAAACATAAAAGTTACCATCAGCTCTTTAGAATGAGAAAGTGTGTATCTTCCATCAGTCATAAGACTCTACAACTCAAAGGTGATTCTTAATGGAACTGGCTTGAAATTGAAGATAACTTTGTATGAAATTGACATGCTTTTTGGGAAGAAAAAAAGTCTCAATTCACAGTGAAGATTTTGTAACTCCTTTTGTCATAGTTATAAAAAAATAGAATTTCATGTAGAAGCAACCAAAAAAGAATCTTCTGGCTTGCCAGCTGCTTATCTAGGAGGAATTTTCAATATGATTTTGTTTCCAAAAGAGAGAAAATAAAACTAGCTCTTGCCTGGTAATTCCATTGAAGAAAATGTGGGGTCCTGGGATTACCCTTCATCCATCTTCAATGGTAAACCAGAAAGAGAGAGCTTAAGACTCCTTCAGTTAGGCAGCTGACATCCAGCTCTTAAACCAGTGCTGGTATACACTCGCAAGAGGCAGCATTTATTCCTTCCTGAAGAATATTTTCCATAGTAAACTCATCTGGTTTTATTCTAAATTATCTACTACTATGGAATAACATAACAGGAAATATTTTCACTGGCTCTGGGAAGAAGATTAAAACCTTGTATTTTAATGGAGACCTATCACTCATGTTGGTAAATAGGCAGCTTGACGCAAAATTATTGAAAGACTGAATCTGGCAAATGCGTATGCAGATTCAATCTTCTAGAGAGTCTTGAAAGGGATTTCTGGCTCTGGAAGTAAATGAAAGATATTCAATAAAATCAAAAGGGGTGGAAATCCGGGAGATCTCAGACCAGTTTACTGTGCAATTATTTCTTACTGTTCACATATTTATCTCCAGTACTAAAGAAAATACCTTTGTGACTAAGCTTTTTCTCAGAGATTCTGATTACACTCAGTCTTGGCAGCCTCTCTTTAAGATAGAGGCTGATTTTCAAAAGTGGGTTCCAATTTCAGATGCGTCAATTTCAGCTGGAAAAAAAAAACAAACCCAAAGAGATGGTCACTGCATTTGTAGAGAGAATATCCTTAACTTCTGCTGTAGGTGGGTATGATCAGTAGTCCTGAAAATCTGTCACTGAATACTCTGAAGATGAGCACCCAAACCTGAAACATTTGTGTCCTCATTTGAAATATTTTGCCTAAGTTTTCTTGTGTTTTCCCTTACGCTCACATCTCCCAGCTTGGCATAACCTATTATTAATGTGAATAAGTTATTTTAGTCTGAGATCCTAGGGAAATGTACTGATCATCGCTTTTCCTCTTTGAGCAAATAGATGGTCACTTCTTGAAACTACACACATTGTTTGCTATGAAAACAACAGGTTTTGTGTGTCATCATGAAATGTATGAAAAAGAGTTAGAAATATCACCAAACCATTATTCTAGCCATGTCCTACTAGTAAGGTATTCCACCGCTACCTGTAGGAGCAGTTATGTGAAATCGATGGCTACAGTTAACTTACTTTGAGCTCTTAGCATCTCTGGTTTAGTTTAAGTGTTTAGATTTCAAAGCTTTGGAGCAGGATGAGAAATATTTTTCCTGCTTATATTTGTTAGAGTGTTATGCTGTTTGAAAGCAGAAAGAAGAATAAAATGGCTCATAGATTCCATTGTGTTGACAATGGAGCTCTAAACAGAAGAATGGCCCCTTGTCATTTAAAACTATTTTTTCCTGTGATTCTAGCAGATTTTGAAAAGATACAAATGAAAAAAAGATCCATGCTGCTGTTCACCTTTCCCATGCTTTTGCTTTGTTTGATTTAAGTTTCACCTGGTTTTCATGCAACATTGACATCACCATCAACAATGTAGGTGGCAAGTATACTAAAGCTGTTTCATAAATATTCTTGCAAATGAAATTTCCTTGTGCTTACACTGCTGTTTGTTCATGTTTTTCTTCCTGAATATGTGAGAGCACGGTGATATTCACAAGGATCCCACCTTCCAAGATTTTCCTTGTTCTTAAAGTCATCCGCACATCTGCATTCACTGATGACTCTGCAATTCATTGTGTGCTCTGACAAAGTTTGCAAACAACTGCAGAGGAGGTGGAATTTCTGTACATTTTTCAGGCTGAACCACATGATGTTACAGGTAAACACCACAATGGAAGGGTGCTATTGGCCCACCTAGCCATCAAGTTTATTTTCAACACTTGATTTAGTTCCTGTTCATGTTTCTAGTCCACATCAGCTCCACACGATCCAACCCTGTATTTTCTGTCTTCTTCAGCATGTGCTCTGAGTAGACCATTGACTATATAGAAAGCTAAGGCTCCTTATTTAAGCTTTCAAGTTATACATAAGAGTAAATTATTCAGAATAAATCTCAACCTCTCCCAATCAGCCAATTTCTTTGAAAGTAACCAAACCCTGCAGTGGGATTTTAAGCCATTTCATCAGGTTTGAGAATTAGCCTGCAGTCAATCAGAAATAGTTTTTCATGCCTCCTCCCAATATGCCATTTTGCCATCAGAGCCTGGCAAGTCCTAAAGAGACAGATCCCTGGCTTAGCCAGTAGGAGAAATCCTCCTCATGAAATCCTCACAACATAATCTTAAAACTCTTCCTGAAACTTGAGATTTGGATAAAACCATTTTCAACCCTGCTAGCATGGGACACTGCAAAACAATCTCCCTCAAAACATTTTGTGGGGATATGTGTACGAGTGCCTGCTTGTAAAGCGCTCTCAGCCCTGGGGAGGGGGAAGTGAACAAGAACTATTCTTTAATATCAGGCAGGGTAAAAAATGTATGTCGTATTTCAGGCAGATTGTATTTTCCTGTCTCGTTTAATCTCCATTGAGGGGGAGAATGGAGATTTGTGCCTGAATTGTTTGCTTTTCTCTTTGTCATTACCCACATAACAGCTTAAACTCTCCCCTTCTAAATCTGAGGTGACTTTCAGAGGTTCCCTATCAAACACAGACACTACACAACACTGTATTAGATTACACATTTTGTCAGAAAATCGGCACTTTAGATACTAACTGATAGCCTGTGCTCTGCAACCATGCTATCATTCTTGCTTTAAGATCTTGCCAGAGCCTATAAATTAAGCAGGATATGGCCCTGGAGTTACATGAAAGGGAGGGCTGTAAGCAACAGGAAGATGCTGCCTCAAGTTGCAGGACTTAAATAAAATCCTCTTCTATCTGACCCAGGACAGGACTGCCACCCCAGCACGGGCTGTCCATTTTAACCTATGCATTACTGAATGAGCAGCAGCATTAGGATGTTACCTAATGTTGTTCACTGAAGACTCTGCATCATGGGTGTCTCCATTCATAGGATCTGCATCTCCTACTATACCGCTATGGCATCCAAGCTATAAGAGATGTTATGTCAGCCAAGCTATAAGACATGCTGCCCAAATATGCACTGACTCTGAAATGATAGCTCTGACAACAGCTTATCTCCACAAGGCAATAAATAGGTCATTACTCTGACAATCTGAGCCAACATTGCCCTGTACCAGCATGAGATACTGAAAAAAAAAAGGAAGATATAGCCAGCCAGCTCACACCTTTGCCACATTCCCATGTATTTTTAACCCCAGAGATGAGAACTGAGGAACCCTTACACTTCAGCCTCTTGCTAGCCTGCTACTGAGGAGATGGAAAAAGCCCTTTGACACTGCCTGTTACTACAAGAAAGACTCAGTCAGAAAATGAACAAAAGAATGATGCTCTGGTGTGGTGTTCTTGGGATCATAGAATAGTTAAGGTTGGAAAGGACCTTAAGATCATCTAGTTCCAACCCCACACACTAAACTATGTCGCCCGAGGCTCTGTCCAACCTGGCCTTGAACAGCGCCAGGGATGGAGCATTCACAGCTTCCTTGGGCAACCCATTCCAGTGCCTCATCACCCTTAACACTACTTTGATTCAGTGGTGAACATCCCACAGCAATTCAACATGAAACTAAGGATGAATATAATTTGGTCTGACAGCCTTCCCAGGAGTGCCTAAATGCTGTCTTCATATCTGCAGGTGCGTTTACCTCAGGGACAGGACCTGTACAGGACTGTATCATCTACAAAGCTCTTTGCTATCCCTAAAAAAAGAGACATCTGATTTCAAAGTCATTATTAGGCTTGCATGGTGCAGTGGTTTCAGTGCATGCAAACCATATGAATGGTCACAGAACACCTCATTATTGTTATTTGCTTTGAGTTACAAACACCTGGCAGAGGACAGGGAGCAGGGTGTCAAAGCTCTCTGATTTGGGGCAACTGCTGCATTGCTCTTTCTTCTGGTGGTTGAGCAACAGTGAGGACTAGCACTATGGCAACAGAATGAGAGCAGTGCCACTTTCCCACCCCACAGCCAAATGCATTCACGCCGTACATACACCCCGAGTTCGAGTTTAATGCAAAGTGGCTGCTTGCCCTTTAAAAGGTGGAGCTCCCCCTTGCCCAGCACTTGCGAGGGTGCGACTCACCCCCGGTCACCGTGGATTCACGGAGCACAAAAGGGTAAAGCGGTCACAGAGCGGTCCTGCTTAAGGTCTCCTTTAAGAACCCTCTTGCTTCTGCCAGCTGGAAGGGAAAGCTGGTGAAAGGAGCAGGCACCAGCAGGCAGCACCTGCCCTGGAAACCCTGTCGGCTGGCTCCAGCACATAGTTGCAGTGCTCTCTGGTGGTAGATGAAATCCTTATCCACCTTCCCAGCCTGAAAAGAAAGGGGTGGATGTGCTGAATTTCAAGCCCCTATTCTTCTGTGCGAGTACAAGGTAATGAAGTCTAGGAGCATAAGCAAATATACAGACAATCACAGACATGCATTTTAAAATCCATGGAAGAGTTGGGCAGATAGAACTCCAATTAAAATTCTCAGCACAGCAACAGTTTATTTTTAATAGCTTTGTGAAAAGCAAAGGCTTTTCTGCTCTGTCATGGGCACATTTGTTATATGGAAATGTATGCCACAAGCTAAAAAGAAATACTTTCTTGTCTCTAAGTGAATGACTGCATGCCAGTTTCAGCAGCATGAAAACTCTTGTATTTTCATTTCTCAGTGTCTGCTCTGGCACCTCTGTCAGGGATTTGCTGGCAGACCTGAGCCTGCACTGACTATGTGCTGAATCAAGCAGAGTCAAGCTGGGCCATAAGCAGAGACTGCATATATAAATATATGCTCAACACAACATCAGCAAGCAGGACACTGCAGCAGAGATGTGACCTATGATACTGCTGGTTTGGAGGGCAGGCAGGCAGGCAGGCAGAACCTGTTGCAAGACTTTAGTCTGTACTGAATATAGAATTAGACATTTTAAAATAAAGAAAACTATTAGGACACAGCCAACTAACAGTTACTGAATTCAGTCATGTACATTTTACACCAGAGAAATTCAGCTAAAGCCATGAGAAAAGCAATAGACCTCATCTGGATTCACAAATCTCTGACTCAGTGCAGAACTTGCTCTCACCTGTGAGGGTAAGACTGAAACAAACTGGCTGGAGACCTAAAACAAGAGGAAGAAGAAAAAGAAAAAGTTGAAGGTACTTTCTGAAGCCCTTTTCTAACCCAGTCCTAGAGTTGGATCTAAAGAGTTAGACACCAAGTCAGTTCAGACTTAAGCTGCCACATAGCACCTGAGTCTCACTTGATGTTCAGCTACAGGCTTTCAGCTCAAGGCAAATGCAAGGGAGCTCAACTTATCTCACAGTCAAAGTTACACCGAAACATTTTGTGTTTGCTGGAGGCTAAAAGAGTACCTAGTCCTGTTGGGTTTTGGTAACCTTTGCATAGATGTGATTTTTTTCCCTCATCAGATCAGTCACATTCCTACTGAACTCTCTGAAGGGGATCCAATTAAGCCAAGCAAATCATTTCCTATGAGCTAGATGTCCTTTTTCACTCTCCACAAAATACACACACTTCTTCAAGCATTTGTGTGGTTTGCTTTGAATACCCAATACTAAAAATTAAACATTTCACACGGATTTCTTTTAAATAAGTCATAGAAAAAATCCATAGCCAATGCATGAGCAACCAGAAAAAATGAAAACATAAGAAAGTTGAAGCATAAACTATTTGTCAGAATCTGTTCACTTGCTTTTACATTGAGCTCTCTAGAATCAAACTGGGAGAGATGGAGTAGGGGGAACAACATCACACAGAAGAATTACCCTTGACTAACTCCTTGATCCCCAGAAGAAGACATCTGCAACACTTCATGCTGTAAGACTCAAAGCAGGTTCTATTGTTGCTATGGTTATTCAAAATCATCTTTTCAACAGGAGAGAAAGAAATTCTCCAGGTCCCTGCAACACATAGTAACACAGCTGTCTCACTGTCCACGTGGGGGTGTGCTTCAACAGCATCACCCTAATTCTAAAGATCAAATTAAAGTCACTTAAATAGGAAGGAAGGCAGGAAGGAAGCCCACATCTTTGTGAAGTGTCCTTTTCACAATTTTGCAAGTGTAGCCCCAAAACACTGAGTGGGATACTGATCTCAGGAGGTACAGAAATACATTTGAGTTCTGTCACTAACTACAGTGTTTTCTTCAGCATCTAGATTGTAAATTCAATAGAAGTGCTAGCATCTGAATGGAAGTACTAACCAGTTAAGTCAGTGCTGAGCAGGAAAAGGCTTACAATACATTTGTTATCCCCTCAGGTGGCTGATTACTGTGTAATGTGATGAATTATTTAACTGGTGCATTATTTTCTTCCCCATCCAATTTTTTTTATATTCTTACCCACTCCTTCAAGCAGGCAATGGGCTTGAGTTTTCTAGAATATGGATCAAACCAAGAGTCATGATTTCACCACTTCTATTATTCAGCAACATTATATCAGATGCTGGACAGTTCTGTTCATTATTCCCTAGCTGGGACTGACACTTCAGTGCGAAAACACAGAGCGACTTGGATGCTACCATTTAAATGCAGATTGTATCATGTCAAGGAAGGCTGAAATTCTAGCAGGTCCCTGGTGACAGAGAATTTCCTCAGGTGTCTTCACTTCAGCATACCATGTCAGAGGGCTGTGCTGTGCACTGTTTTCATCCTACAGTTTAGGTTCAACTCCCAATCAGGGATGCATTTAATGGTCTTATTCTAGACTTCATAAGAGCACATCACTATGTAGAGCCTGCTTTCCTGCTCCTCTTCAATAATTTTCTGCCTATTCATCTGAGGTCACATTCGTTTTCAGCAACAGCCTCCCACTGAGAAATCTTGTTCAGCCAATTAGCCACTCTGACTTCTGACTCCTTTCAGGGTCACCGTTTCCCTGGAAGCAAGTACTGGCTCTGCATGTGTATCGTATTGTCCTTGTTCACAGACACACGACCTTGCATTTGGCTACATTAACATTTGTGCTGGTTAAACAAGACCCCGTTCCCAAATGAACTAGATTGATCTGCAAACTGATCCAACTTTACCACTGTTTAATCTTACTAATACCGTACCCTCTGCAAATTTTACAGGCAGTATTTCCTCATTTCTGAATCATAAATAAAATCACTGAATTGTATTAAGCCAGGAAAGATCCCCATGCTGGAAATACCTTCTGTGGATTATGAGTCCTCATTTACAATTCCTTTTTTTAAACCCGTCAGCCAATTATAATCTATTTATTATGCACTACATTAATTTTGCATAGTTTTAATTTTTTTATTGGAATGTCATGTGGTGTGAAGTCAAATGCTTTTGAGAAGTGCAGGTAGATACCAGCACAGCTCCTCTTACCAGCTGACCTTGTCAAAGTTGTGCTTGCTTAAGCAGATCTCTTCTCCACAAAGTGAGATGTGCAACAGTTGCTGCTTAAGACTGTAGTTTGGATCAAAATGCTGCATCTGGACACTTAATGAGCAATGAGGAACTGTAGAAGCGTATTTCAAATGGGAAGCAGAGCAGTTGTATTTTCTTACTGCCAAGCCCAAACGTTTTCAATCACCATTCACTGCATTTACTTGTAATACACACTATGTTAAAAAGTGTATTGGAGAAAGGACACATTGCGGATCACTCAGCACTTCAAGCCACAAATGCTTACCTTCCCCTGTAGTATAAGGAGATTAACTGAACAGCACATTTTCTTACTCCCTTCTCATTCTGGTTCACTAGCTCCTATCTCTCTTCCCTAAGGAGACCTTGTGGAAGAGTCTGTCTCAGCTTTTATCTCTGTAGAGATACATGTCCTGGAATAAACAAAGAGGGTGTCATGCCTTGATGATACTCAATGACAAATCTAGAATATAGCTTTCAGGTTAAGGGCGTAACTGAATCACTGTCTGAGAAAGCCAGAGGCAGAACCTTCACTGATCAGCTGATCTCTGAACCTGTAGAGGGCTGTCTCATCAGTTTCTGAATCACCTTCTAGAAGAACAGGCAGATTACACAACATCATCTGTACAGTCTGACCCTCTCACAGAAGTCCTAGCCACTCAAAGAACAGTTACTTGACATGGGGTGTCAGGACCACCACAAACTGCAAAAGCAGGCTTCCTCTCTTCCTCCTTGTTCCCTTCTGCTCATACACACCCCAAAGCAGTGCTTGCTGGACTCACAAGAAGGTGATTTAGTTTTCAAGACTGTGAGACAACTAACCTACAGAAAAGTGCTAGCAAGTTGGATTACCTCAGTAAAGCACTGGACAGAGGGAAAGGATGGGACTGCATGACAGAGAAGGTGAAGGTGAAGAGATAAACAGAAGAGTAGAAAAAGGCAGAGACATTTTCCTTCAGTGTTAATGTGCTGATGGGCAATAGTCTGCAATACAACTTGGAATGCTTACTCTGAAATTGCTAGACAGTCTAGCTATGGAATATCAGAGAGTGACAATAAAAATAAATCAGCACATAAAGAATTTATGTAAAATTAATTTTTTCAATCATAATTTATGAATACAGATTTAAAATACCAAATTTGTAGCAGTTGTTTATTATAACAACAATTTTTTCCTTTTTTTTTTTTTCAAGGAAAATGCATATTTTCCAACCCCAAAGTCAACATAAAGCAAATAGACAAAAAGCACTGTATATTATCTGGGCAAAGAAATTAATTCGTTGCTAGGATCCAGTTATGAACCCCCAGCTCATAGTATTGAATACCTCAGGTTCAATACCATGTGGTTCTACATGTTATCAGGAACCAAAGAATCCACATAAAAAATACAGTACTTCTCTTGACGAATAAGAAATATCTGTTACATTGAATCTTTCTGTGTGATTTACCATGTGCAATTACAGTCATATTTATGCAATCTCATTGAAATCAGTATAGTAACAGTCACCATAAAAAAGATATCATTGGCAGGCACTGTACATAAATTTGAAACAGATAGCTGTAACACAGGACAGATTGATCTAGTACTAGAAGTCACTCCTTCTAAATTTAATACCAGACCTGTCTTTGATTTGCTTTAGTTCTCTTGGATATAATAGCAGCCTTGTGATCTCCTGCTCATGATGCTATTAACTCACTTAATACAGTTTTACTCACTTTTCAGAATTGGTAATAGCTCTCTGTGGTCATTTCGGTCACCTCTTAAAATCAGGGTCTCTCTGGACATTCCTTCAAGTAAATTATGAATGGGTCAATGAAACTGTTGATAATTCCAGCTGTCTTCTCTCACTCTCCTCATGTTTCAAAGCAGTGAGTTTTACTCCTTTCTAATGTAGATAGCAACATTTCTTGCTTGGCTTAAGATGGGTGATTGCTATTGTTTCTGAACTATTGCACAAATAAAATGTGGATTTCGAACAGACTTTTCTAACATCCTACAACATACTATTTAAGAGGACAGGAAGTGGAGGAAACACTTAATGTTGCGTAATTCACTGAGATGCAACCCTGTACCACTGCACATGCCTGTATTAATGAGCTTTAGAAGCAAATGCTTTAACTCCCTGCTAATGCCGTGTTAACATAGCTACAGCCATTGTCAAAAGCTCCTTCTGTAGACTACAAAGTCTACAGTATTGCGTTTGCTAACCATTGACAGGACCTGCAAAATACTGGGTATGTACTGCTATGAAGAAACTGGTATTTGCGATGGCTGATCTTTAACTAGCTGCTGTATTAACTCAGTTCATAAAATGACTGTGCAGCCAGTAAAGCTGCATATCAGTCCAGTGAGCAGTGAAGCTATCTGAGCTACTGAGTAAACTCACCCTCATTGCTTGGTTTGCCATTTGAGAACTTGTGAAAGCAGTGATGAGCACCTATGAGGCTGCAAAACATGTACTGTCTGGAGAGTATACGCACAGCAAGGAAAAAAAAACAGAAAAACAAACTGTAACAGCCTGTCAACAAAGGTAGTTGTCCAAGCTAGTCCACTGTAACTGTGCAATGACCTGGGCTTACCTGCTGATGCTTTGATGAGTTTGTAAGTGCAACAGTTTCAAAAATGGGACCAGGAAAATTCATGGCTCAGAATGGGAACATTAAACCCTTTCAAGCCAAGTCAGATCTTAAACCCTAGGTTTCCTCTCAGACAATAAGCAGATATGTATGTCCACAGACATGTTATTTGATATTCTAACCAGGTTTACTTACTCTAAATCTAAGAGGCATTGACTTGAAATAGAGGTATTAGGATTAGCACAAACTAGGTACGAATAGAAACGAATGTGTGCAAGTACCAGAAGAAACAGCAGCAGAAGTGTTTAAAAAAATGGTCTGCATTGACATATAAGGATTCTGTTCCCAGAAATAGAAATGAGAAGAGTGCTGTTCATGTCAAGACTGGAAAGGCTGCACTCCGGTAAGACCATAGCACAGATGAGTCATCAGGGGGAGATCCTATCCTTTGCCAACAGGAAGATGACATTAAGGTCACAGCCCATCACATATGCCATTCCTTTTCTTCTTAGCCCACTAGGAAAACACAGACATGTATATATTCCAAACATATGTTAAAAACAGGACAGAAAGGACAATTAGCAGTAACCTTGCCTAGGATTTATGGAGACTTCTGCAAGATTCCAAATCAGAGGACACCCCCATAACAATCAGTGACTTTAGACCAGCCCCAAGACTAATTCAACATCATCAAACAATAACTCCAGAATATGATGAGTGCTCAATAGCTGGCATGTCTTGTCTCCCATGTGGCACAAAATTGATCTTGGGCATGCACATCCTAGTATTTGTGAGTATGTGGGTGTGACAGTGTGAGTGGGTTAAATCAGCTTATTTAGAGTTTCTGAAAAGAAGTATCAACTTCCCTTTCCATATGTTTTTTGACAGTAACTTCCAACAGGCGTAGATAAACTGCTTCTCGTACTGGCTATGCACACTTCATTGTACTATACAGGTATGTCCTCTAGGCCAACAGCTCCTGATGGTTTAAACAGGAAATACAAGAAGATAGCATTTAGGTGTTCCCTAAACACCTAAATAGTTTAGTCTCAGACATCTTAAATTTGGCATTGGCTTCTTCAGAGAAACGGAGAACAAAGCAGAGTAGAAATGGGGAAGAAAACAAGACGTATAAGCAACCTGAAGACAGGCTGAGAAAGTTGGAGCTGTTCCTCCTGGAGAAGAGAAGGCTGCGTGGACACCTCATAGCAGCCTTCCAGTACCTGAAGGGGGCCTATAAGGATGCTGGGGAGGGACTCTTCATTAGGGACGGTAGTGGTAGGACAAGGGGTAATGGGTTTAAACTTAAACAGGGGAAGTTCAGGTTAGATATAAGGAAGAAGTTCTTCACAGTGAGGGTGGTGAGATACCAGAATGGGTTGCCCAAAGAAGTGGTAAATGCTCCATCCCTGGCAGTGTTCAAGGCCAGGCTGGATGGAGTCTTGGGTGACACGGTTTACTGTGAGGTGTCTCTGCTCATGGCAAGGGGGTTGGAACTAGATGATCTTAAGGTCCTTTCCAACCCAAACTATTCTGTGATTCTATGATTCTATGGCTGATACTGTCCCCCACATAATCTTTCAGTACCTGATTATGGTTTCAGATGTCCTTTTTAGATAATCATGTTTTTCTATTGTATGGATATTTGGCAATTATCACTATAGCTGCTTGTTTAAAAAAGAAAAAAAAGAAGAAGTAGATAAATAAGGCTTAGGATAACGAAATATATCATCCACCCATTATCCCTTCAATGTATGAAGCCTGCTGGCATGGTTCAGAGTTAATTTACATGATAGATGCTTCTACTTCAGCCTGAAACAAGGCTGGTCTGCATGCCATTTCCTGTCAGGAGCTGTTGAACCTCAATTATTTATTTGAGATAAACGATGTAATAAGAACACACTTTACAGTCCAAAAGCCACCTCCATCTACTGTACACAGCTGGTTTTCTGTTTGATTTCCTGTCCTGTCCCCCCCCTCAAGACACTAGCCACAGTAAGAAAAATTACTCTGGTATCTAAGCAACACAACACCCCCTTATTTTGTTCCTTGTAAATGACCAAGCTGCCTCTGCCATCACAGCTGCTTTCCTGTTCACTCCCAACTGTCCTTACAAAAAGTAATATAAAGAAGAAGAGGACGGTAACTTATAAATGCTTTGGTCAATGCACTAGCTCAAGCTTCAGGAGCTAAAACTGGTTAGACCTTCTTTATCTGGCCCATGTTACACATATTTCTCTGCTGATTGGACAGCAACTTAAGAGAGAGGAATGGGGCTAGAAAAAGAGTTATTTCATGACAGTAGCAACTTCTTTACCTTTCTTATCCAACCTGCCTGTGAAGTAACTGAGGGTTCCCAGAGCTGGCTGAACTCAGTAAGAAATTAAAATCACCAGAAAGCAGTTATTCCTGTCATAGAGCAGTTCTCAACGAGATCACAAGCTGTTAAAAGAGCAAATTAAATTATAGACTATCTCCTCTGTGAGCAGTGTCACAGTTTACATATATAGGAAATGCAAAAGAAAATACTTCATAGGGTGTGGCAAAGATCAGTCCACTAACGTGTTGTATTTGAAAATGTGAAGTTCTATTAAGTGCTAGACTGATTATTTTAATTGGCACTGTTTTCACACTCTTTGCAATTCTATGGCTACAAAAGTAGCTGTGGAATTATATTCCAGGTATGTAGAATCTCTCTACCACTCAACTCATACTTCATCATTATCACAGCATTCAAATGCTTAAGATGAAATCTCTATGCTATCACATTTCTTCTTCCGCAGGGCCCAGACTGGCATTGTCAGATAGTCAATTGAACATATGAGACATTTTTGATGTGTTCAGTCTTGATATTCTTGTATAAGAGCCAGATTTGGAGGGGGATGTTAAATGTAGGTTTTTTAATTTTCCTCAGAGAGATGCGGTAACTGATCTACAGAAAGTGATAAAGCAAGCTTTAGATGGAAGACTTTCAGCTCTGAAACAACAGAAATTTGCATACTTTATCTTTTTTATTTACAGGTTAACTCTTTAAAAATAAAGAGGATTAAATGTTTTATTAATTACACACACTGAATACGAGGTAGGTAGTACAGAAATCAACAGAGACGGTTAAGCGAGAAATCTGATAGTGCTTGCTAAAGAAGCAGCACAAAGTTGTTCTGCGATAATCTGCATTGCAACCTGAATTTCCTCTGGTGTTGCTCTACTCTGCTAAATGGCTCAGGAACATGCTCCTGTTGTTTTGTTACACCTGTGGTAGCTCTTGACCTTGACACTAGAGGGTTATGTTACTCTTTATAAAGCAGTCTACTGATCAAAAGTCAGCCCCCTCTCTCTCTTTTTGTTACTTTATACCATGGATCCAGAGGTTCATCCATTATCAAGTTCATCTCTGATTCGGCTGATAGTGGCCAGAATGCCTCCTGCCATGATGGACAGCTGAGCACCTGCCCCAGCTCCTTCCATAATCCCCAGCTCCTTCCATAATGCCCAGCTCCTTCCCTCACTGGGGAGCTA
>NW_009915284.1:0-14012 GCF_000696875.1 Nestor notabilis | reverse complement strand
GAAAGAGAGCCAAGGACAAATTAACAACCAATCAAACTACTGCCACACTGACAGTCACAGAGGGCCATGCTTATAGAGGAAGTAAAGCCCTGGCAGGAGTACAAAATCCAGACCTACCCCACATCAGTGTGGGCAACTAAAAGGGGAACCAGGATGCCAAAGAAATGCAAGATTTTTTCCCTTCCTTTCCTTTCTTTTCCCTTCTTTTCCCTTCCCTTTTCATCTCCAGAGTTTAAGTCCTTTTACTACATAGACACATATATCAAGAAGGCTGGAGATTTCTGGCCAAAAATGTGAAGAAATTAATTTGGTCCTGAATTTACAATTGCAAATCTTCATAGGAAGCAGCCTGTGTAACCTCCATGAATTAAACACACTGTAGTCAAAGGCTGTTGGCATCAGTGGGGGATTAATGACCAACTAGAAAGAAGATAGCTTGAAGAAAGCTGAGCCATCATTAAGCCAGTGTTCGGTGCCAAGATTATTGCCATTACAGGCCTTTTTAAAAGCACTGAGGAAAACTAACATCAGAGAGCAAGTCATTTCTTGTATTGAGCCAATACTCCTTCTATGGGTTTTTGCAGTTTTGAAGGGTGCTGCTTTTACTTTTGACATACATTTTTCCAAAAGTCTTTAGGAACCAATGCTTGGATTGACTCATATTTTATGTTATCATCTGGGGCACAGCCATGAACTTGTCATGTCTTCCAGAAATGTTGGAGGAAAGGCTGCAGAAATGAGCCAGCAGTTGTTCTGCTTGAGATGGACCACTGTAGGTTATGGTCAATGGGTAATGGTTGGAAAAGCACCACCTCTACACCCACTTTCTCATGCCCAAATGCATTGTTGCAGTCTAGAAAGTCTGTTTCTTGTTTGGAATGATTTCTAGGATGACTGTAGGTTTGTGTAAAATTTACTGAAGCTATAAATGCTGAAAGGCCAAGCTTTTGTAAATTGCCCAATCTTGGCTGTATGGACAAGAGCTGGATGACTTAAAGAAAAGTACTTAACTGACGTCAAGTTGCAAAAGACATGATCGGAGAATGATACATCACTTTTCCACTGACATAAATCTAAGATAATTACTGCTTTTTTAGACCAATGCAAATAAGAAAAAAACGTAGGTTCTTGTCTATTTAGACCATTTTTTTAAAAACTATTTGTAACTCTTTATGTAATCATTTTTATCTGTGCCTCTGGCTGTAAAATGATGGAATCCACTCTTACTTAACTAGCATGTTGTAAGTACCTCACTATGTTATGTTCCCTCTGTTAGTCACTCTTGAACCAATTATTACAGCCCCTTGCTTTGCTGCGCCATTGTAACTTTCTTTCTGAACTTAATCATATCTGAACAAAACCAAGATTACATGAGAGGATGCCAGTGGTGCTTGTGCAGCATCAAATCCAAATCATAAAATTGGAGTCCATATATCATAAATCAAGTAATACAAATACTTAGATAAAAAAAAACCAAAATCCATATAGCAGTCCAAAACATTGAGCCTGACTGAGAAATGTGCAGCAATTTTAAGGATGGGCATCCACTATAGGCTTGCATATTGTCATGCAGTATATCTAGATGTTAATCTGTAAAATCTATAATCTGTAATCTATTTTGCATTCTGAAGTGATTCGTAAACACAGAATTTAACTGAATCTTTATGGATTAATTTTAACTTTACCTTTTCTTCATACATGCAATCTTCTCCCCAAGCTCGCTATTATCCTTTTACCTATTGTCCATGTATTCTCCCATATCTAGACAAGGTTAGAAGAAACCATACTTCAGTAATGGGTGACATGGCAAGACCCACAGCAAAGCAAAAATTAACACATGCTACTCTCTTCTAAGCAGATAAAGCCGTATCAGAATGAGCACATTTTACCTAGAGACAGCCTTCTTATCCATGGTTAAAACAATTTAATAATTGAAGAACACAACTTAGGTCTTTGATGTGGGAGAGAAAAGATTTGATGTGCGACCTCATCAAACTGAAAAAGACACTTACTTCTGCTTTTGGGTCTTCTGGCAGTTGCTTAATTATCTGCAGCACCTCAGCTGTTGGCTGCTACAAAGTTCACCAGCACTATTCACATAAGGAATAAAAAACTAGCTTTAATTCAGAATAGAGACAATTCCAAAGCTACCACTAGCGTTTCCCACCACTTCCTCACCTATACGCAGTCACATTCCTCTTATCACAAAAGCTTCTGTAGCCCACTGAGGACAAAGGTGAAAAAATAAAAATTTATTCACTAGGGAGTTTTTGAGCTTCCCCCACTCTATCTTTTTTTTATTTATTTATTTTATTTTTATGTTATAAGACTTGAAATGTGCAGGCATAGGAGATGAATCAGCTGGGATTTCTTAACCGGGATCTGGAGATTATTTTCCAGAGGAATCAAAGTAAAGACTGAACAGAAGGTGAGTTCATGTTAAAGCACAGTTTTTGTTTCTAGAGGAAATCTACAAGCTTGCGGTATTTCGCTTTTTTTCCCCAAGCCTTTCATTAGACATGTTAGTTGCCATATTCTTCTATAATATTAGTCTGCTGTAGTCCCCTTCACTTTGTTTTACAGATATGAAGAAAAATGGGTACTTCATTAATCAGCTTCAGTCCAGTAACCAGTAAGGCAGGAATTTCACTGACTAGATCGCATCATATTAGCTGGGGAAAAAAAGAAGACCTAAAGCTAAGCAAAACTGAAAGGGAATTAAACCACATGATATATAATTCCTCCCAGTATGGGTAACTAATTAGTTTTAATTGTTACTAATTACAATTCAGCCTTGTTTTCCTTCTACATAACCAATATTTTTCAGTCTTGTAGAACTTCTATCTTTTGAAAATCAAAGGGATTTCACATTCAGTCAGGGTGTGCTCATGTTGACAAGTGATAGGCAGAAATTCTGTACCAATGACAGAAAACAAGGGGAAGGAAAAATCAAGGTTTGGGAAGTTCTAGCTGGCAGTTGACACTCAAAGGGCTGCACTAGCAAAGTGACAGAATAAATCCCATACTACCTGTTTACTTTGGTTAAATTAGCTGCTGGAAGAAATCACTGCTGATGCCTATGGGCAAATAAAAAATGTTCATAATGGCTGACTTGTGAAACACAGTCACAGCAATCACAATAGTCACAAAAATAATTAGAATATTTTTCTGGAAAATTTCTTTTTGCAGATATTTTTTCTTCGTCTTGAATTAGATGTGGTTGTCATGACACAGAAATTTAAAATATCTGCTGGTGGACTGGGCAAGTTATGAAAATGAAATGTTTAAATAAACAGCTTTTAATAATGTAGAATCTTGCAGCAAGATTGTCCTATTCATCTGGAAACTGGTGGGTTCTTCAAAGACCAGGGAGATTACCGTGTTGTAGAAATGATGCAATTACATTTCCCCAGAAGGATTACCAAGACCAAATGTATCTGTTTCCAGACCAGTACTGGCATCAGCTAGAGAAGACAATTATCCTTAATTATATTTTCATTTTCTTGTGTCTCTCTGACAGGGTATATCTCCTGTTCACTACAACCCTATGAAGTAGGTAAGCGTCATCAACCCCAATTTCCACAAAGGGAAAATAAGGCACGGAGATGGGACGGCAAGTGAGAGAAAGACATATAGGGAGCCAGTAGCTAAACAAGAATCAAGCAACTTCTAATCTGCCATTCCAGCCACTGGTAAATACACCTTATTTCTTGATTAAACACACATGCTATGGCTTCTGCCACCAAGGGAAATGTGAAAGGGTAACCGCTAAGACACAATCAGAACAGCATAGTTACTCAATAAACACTACATAGCTACTGCACAGTCTATGTCTTCAACTTCCGTTCTCTAAGACCCCTGCTTTCATTTCCCCCACTCCTTTCTCTCTGCACTCACTGAGTCTGCATGCAAATCTATGCGTATCTATTTAACTTGCTTCCAGCTCGTAATCTTCTATTGGAAAGATTTGCTAGTTGACATTGGTGCAACTTGATATCGGTGCAACTTCTTTCAATGTAAACTTCTGTCATTACAGAATAATAATCCAATCATTACATTATAGAAAAATAACATCAGTAGCAATCCAGGAGTGTAAGCCTTTCCATTTTTTTCATGTCCCTCATTTTTTTTCACATTCTTCTATTATTTTCTTTTCCTGTGGTGTGTCTACTAAGAATCTCATCTAGTTCTCTTTTAAATGTATCACTGATTCTAGCTCCAGTCACCTCCCTTCTCAACATTTTTTCATATGTTTATTACTGTTTCACATTAAATCACATTCTCTGAAAGTCTGTTGCTCATTTTCAGGTGATTTTTTCCATGCTTCCTGCCAGTAACAGAAAATTATCTCCCTTATGTTATGTACTGGAGTATGTACTCCATAATTTAAGTCAGTTCAAGCAGGGGTCACCTCAAAATTCCCATTGTTCCAATTGGAAAAGAGACTAGAGCTGATCACACCTCCTCTGTATTACACTTCTTTGTGACTTGGTGTCACTCTCAAACTCTCCTATTGTAAATTGCCTTCTAGACCAATTTCTTCCTGCTCTAGCTGTGCAATCATTTGCCATCCTGTACTAAGTAATATTGATAACATTGTTCACCTGGGGGAAAATTTGAGATTTCCTGTCTGAAGGAAAAGCTCTCACAGAAACAGAGACAAATTCTCTTGACAGCAAAGCACTTATATAAAGTCATCTAAAACATACATCAAAGAAACAAAAGAAAGCAGAGTCGAGTTCTTCTTTACTGTGCCACAAGTCAGACTGAACAGGTATCATGGGCATTCCTAGCCCTTGTGAAATGGAAAGTGAACACACTGTGTTGTAGCAAAATAAAGGAGAATATGTGGGATTTCTGGGGCTAATTATAGGATAAATTTGGTCCAGGCATGAAAAGGTTTGCTATTTTATTTTTTCTAGTTCATTAATTCTGAAAGCCTCTTACACTTAAGGCCTTTTGGAAATAGGTATGCATTAGAGTGAGCATCACTGGAGGTGAGAACATGGGCAAAAATAATAGACATGAATGAATAAAACCAATTGATGTGAACAGTTCCATATGAAAGTGTGATTTGTCTGTGACTTTAAACTTCAAAACATAAATTTCATCTTTGTACTCTGGTCAACAGGAACCTTCTCTCTCACAGCTTTTCCTTCCAGAAGCAACCTATCCATAGGGCAGAAAGGTAGGTTATGAGTGCAGTACCTCCCTTAAGAATAAAGGCAAATGTTAAATATATCTTCACAGCCCATAACATCTCAAATTTTATTACAGCAGAATTAGCAAAAGTGGCTGAACTGCTCTAGTCTGTATCCTACAGCCAAGTTTGAATGCTTCTGCAAATAGTATAAAAACTGGTCTTATTGGCCATCTGGAACTAATGGAGAAGCATTGTGGAAATCCTGCAGAGCAATAAAAGGTGATTCAGCTGTAAAAGAATCTTATCAAATGGCATAAGCTTTTCCCAGTAATCATTCAGATTCTGATATAAGCCATACGCATGTAGTGGACCGTATTGAACAGATTATAGTCCAGAGCTGAGCAAAGGGAAGTTGAAATGCATCACTTTAAGGAAGGAATGGAGCCAAAGCATATAACATATTCAAGCAATAGTAGTCTTCTGATTAGTTCATACAGACTTGTCATCCACTGACACAAGGTAGAGCTGCTAAAGCAGAACTATTTTTTAAACCAAATTGTCACTCATATCTCTCACATTTGAGTGCAAAATGGAGATAATGAGATTGCCTTAGTATCTGATGGCTTTTAGGATATTTGCATTACCACTCAGGTGAGCCACAGTATGTAAGACACACAGAATATGAAAATAATCAATTAGGAGAAGTATGAACTTTTTTATTATCTCTTTGCTTTCATTTATTTTAATGTGTAGAGTAATAAAACACAGTGCAAGAGGACAGTGAGGTACACAAAATGTTTTAGTGCTTATATACAGTAAATAATGTCTGAAATTTATTTCCACTAGACATAAAATAATAAATCATGACAAATCATAATTTCAAAAGAAAAATGTCATATCAAATTTGAACTATTTTATATATTCCATAATAGATCACAAGGAGAAAAGAGATATCAGAAGGAGAATCCTTCTACAAACGAAGGTTAATCCTCTCAAAGCTAACTGATCAAAACATTTTTAAATTAGGGTGAGACTTCTTTTTAATCTCAAGAGACCAGAGGAAGTAAAAAAAGAACAATGACTGTTTCCTTATCTAAGAGCTATAAAAATTTCCTTTTGTGCTTTTCTAATTTTTATGTTGAAGAGTATATGTAAAACACACTGAACAAAAATAGCTATAGAGTCACTTCCTTGGCTAAATGCACTTTACAAAGAAAGTTTGCCAGCACAGCTGAATCACTAGAAAGAAGTGAGGTAATTATTTGTGGAAAACATCAAATTCGACCTTTATGCTTTTCACAAAATGTCCTTGACCCATCAGCTCTCTCTTTTTTTCTGAATAAATGTGTAGGCTGGCATATGGATATTAATCATCAGAGAAAACAGAGAGGTTCTGCAACAATATTAAAGACAGAAGTACCATTAAAAAAAAAAACACAAAAAGCTACTTCTAAGCAGCAGTTGGTAAACACTTGAAATGATAGTGGATTGCAATAGGTACCCTACACCCACGTGTAAGTTCCAGTCTCATATTCTTGTAAGTTCACCTCTAGCATATCTACCAGCCATCTGATGTTTTTTAGTCCTGCATAGAAATCTAAATAGCATATGGTCCCTGCTTAACAAGGAGAACCACATTAGTATAAATCCTGTGTAGAATATCAGTATTTATAGTTGTTGATATCTTTAATAAATTCTTTCCACTTAAAAAGAATATTATTCCACAAATCAGTTTGAAATGTAATACTAAAGAAGAAATACATCAACAGACCACCTACAGTTCTTTATGGTGTACTCTGCATTTTTTTCTCATACATTTCCTGAAACTAATGAAAATTCTAAGGGGAAAAGAGCAAAATATTTTCCAGAAGCCCAGAAGGCAGACAAGGGAAAACTAGTCTCCACAATTCTAAGCAAATTTATTCATTTTGTAAACTAGTTCCAGGTTTTTTGTGCCATGCTCTTAAACCCTTAGTGGGTGAAAAATCCAGTTGACTTTACCAGAAGTTTACCTTACTACATAAGGATTGCAGATCCTGATTCTGAAGAATTGCAAAATATTTTCTCCTTTCATTTTATAATGGTCTCCTGAACTTTGACACTGCATTCACATGACAACCTCTTATTTAGGTGGCAACTCCCAGTGTCTATGAAACATTCTTTAATTATCATAGTCAAAGGATGAAAAAATTTAAAGGTTAATTTGATTTAACAGAAGACTATGTCTTTGATACAAGAAGTGCTTGTCAACATATACAACAATAATGTCTTAAAATACTTTGTTATTCTTCATGTGTTGATTTAGGAGATTAATGAGATGATTCTAAATTGATGTTGAGATTCTGCCAAAAATCAGAAAGCTTAGAAAAAGGAAAAGACATAAGCTACTAAATGAACTAGTCAGACAGAGAGAGGCCAGTCAAATAATCTCTTTCCAATACATTTTTAAAAAATTTGGATAGTACTGTTTCTTTTCAGTCCTTGGTGGTATCAAGTAGCAGGTATTTCAAGAAGAGAGATTTCTCCAATCTTCTTCAATATTGACCATAGTAACTTCTAGGCTTTGTTGGCTGGCTTGCTTGTATGAAATCTACAAAATTGCTCACAGTTGAGCAGCTCTTAAGCTCTAGAGCTTTTTTCACAGTCCACATAACTACCGCTTTTTTTAGTATAAGGTCTGTTGGCTACACGGTGGGTCCAACAAACTGAATAAAATTCTGCACTGATTGTCACTCTGTTGAGTATGTTACAAATTCAGAAGTGAATTAATGGTTCAAACTCAACAATCCTCTCCTTGATGGAAACTTAATCTGTGACTGAAAGAAATAACATCATTACAAAGACTCCATCTTTTGTAGGTTTGGGTTGGGTTTTTTTCACTTAGAATAGTGAGACAGTTTGAGGAAGCTGTTTCCTCTGTCATACTCAGAGATAGAGTCTACAAGGCTCTGACTCCAAAATTTGAAACTTGAAGACAACTGGAGAAATGTTTGAACTGTTCATCATCTCTGTATGCCACTTACTCAGATATGAAAAACAAAAGAGGAAGTGGAAAGAAATGTCAGTGATAGTTTAATGTAACTTAGAAACTTGGAGAAATCAAGAAGTTTAGATAGATAATTATGGGCTTCATTATTAAATGAAACAGTATGTCAAGCCAACGGCTTCATGAATAAAATTAAAGCAGTAAAGATACACTTTATAGGAAACAACTAGGTAGGAACCAGTGCTATTATCATACCTACATATTGAAATCCTTTGATGAACGTATATTTCTGACATTTAAGACACTGGAAGCAGGTGGCCTCTTTGAGTGATTATTGACATATGTATACCATGGGCTGCAGGCTTGGATGTTACAAAGACATATTTCCCACTTGGGATCAGAAGTGACCAGTTTATATCTGACTTGGTTTTTGTTTTACCTTCAAGCACTCAGGACTGGCCTCCAGCACAAGCAAAATAACTAGTGAGTACTCCTAATAAGCCATTCTGCAAAGTGCCTGCAAGCCCTCATGAACTACAAAATTGGGCACCTTGGGGTGTAATCCATTAGCTTGACAGCAGCAGAAAGTACTGAACACAAACCAGGTAGGCCTGTTGTCCTCATACAGGTGATCTGTAAATCAAAGATTTCAAGCTTTTTGAGCTTATTTTGATGATAAACTAAAACAAACAAACAAACAAAAAACAAAAGTAAAGCCAAACAAATAAAATCCCACCACAAAACCATAGCAAAAATAAAAAATAAAGCTGAGCAAACATGTAGTTAAAAAGTACCCCAAACCCCTGCAGCTGAAAGTACCTAGAGTACATAGAAAATGCTGCTGTTATGTCTCATGAAGTCTTACTAGTTTTCATACACCAAGTTTCTAAGGCTGGAGATTTTTCACAATGTATCACAATCTCAACTTTTCAAGA
This sequence comes from Nestor notabilis, assembly GCF_000696875.1. Classification (NCBI taxonomy): domain Eukaryota; kingdom Metazoa; phylum Chordata; class Aves; order Psittaciformes; family Psittacidae; genus Nestor; species Nestor notabilis. The sequence continues at coordinate 4,948 of NW_009915284.1, read as the reverse complement.
AGAAAAAGACCTTACAGCAAATAATAGCTGTAGGAAATACAGTCTGTGAGTACACTTTTTTTATTTTTTTTCTCCTAGAATGTGGAAAATATTCTTCATGGGAAAAAAAATGCAGTTACATTCAATTCTCTTGCTCAAAACAAAATATATAAGCTATTTTAACATCAGCTTTGTTGTCAGCTGAAAGGTCCTGAAAGGTCCTAAGCCAAGCCTATGAGCAATCAGGAAATCATTGGCGTTCTCTAAAAGGATGATGATGTCGTAATTACTGGAATTTGTTATCATTTTCATCCTAGTTTTCTGAACAGAAAAATACCATAGTCTTCCACAGGTGTAGCCACAGCTAAACAAATTTGTCCACAATACAGGGGAGCTACAGTCTTGAAACACGCAAACCTGATGCTTGTCCATTTTTTAATATTGGTTCATTCTGAACAAAGCTTTGAAGCCTTGTAAAAGAGAATAAAAAGCTTCTTAAGTCATAGAATCACAGAGTCATAGAATGGTTTGAGTTGAAAAGGACCTTAAGACCATCTAGTTCCAACCCCCCTGCCATGGGAAGGGACGCCTCACACTAAACCATGTCGCCCAAGGCTCTGTCAGCCTGGCCTTGAACACTGCCAAGGAAGGAACATTTACCACTTCTTTGGGCAGCTTGTTTCAGTGCCTCACCACCCTCACAGTAAAGAACTTCTTCCTTAGATCTAACCTGAACTTCCCCTGTTTAAGTTTAAACCCATTACCCCTTGTCCTACCACTAGAGTCCCTAATGAAAAGTCCCTCCCCGGTATCCTTGTAGGCCCCCTTCAGGTACTGGAAGGCTGCTATGAGGTCTCCATGCAGCCGTGTTTTCTCCAGGCTGAACAGCCCCAACTTTCTCAGCCTTTCTTCATACAGGAGGTGCTCCAGCCCCCTTATCATCCTCGTGGCCCTCCTCTGGACTTGCTCCAACAGCTCCATGTCCTTTTTATGTTGAGGACACCAGAACTGCACGCAGTACTCCAAGTGAGGTCTCACAAGAGCAGAATAGAGTCAACTGGTTTGTGCTGGGAAAAACCTTGCAAATGGAAAAACCTTGCAAATGTCAGCTCGGTTCTGCCTCAATGTACTGTATAATTACAGTCTCTTTCTCCTCCCTCTACAATTAATATAATCAACATCTACATATTTTTTTGTTGCTTTTATTAATGTTATTAAACAAAGTAATACTTAGAGCTGGTATTCCAAAACTGATTTAGGAACATTAAACAGCACTTGTGATCATTAAGGACTGATCTGGATGACATTATGGTGCTCATATTTGTTATCAGTGTATGAAAGTTATTATAGTAATAAACCCACATAGTTCTGCAAGTGATTCCATTTAATCTCAGCACAAACAAATAAATTGTCTCGCACAGTACTTTACATTATTATTCCATTGCCAGTGGAAAGCCAGAAAAGCCATAACTGTCATTCCTCATTTACTCCTTCATGCAGACAGATTGGCATTCTCCACTTGGAAAACTGGCAGCCAACAAGCCCCAGCAGGCCTGGAAGATCACACAGAAAGCAGTCAGGTGCTCAGAGCATATGAAAACATTCTTCTAAAAAGAGAAGATTGTCTCTTTCCTAAAAAAAAGAGAATTGCAGAATAAATCTGCCATGAGAACTAGGATGACAGTTCAATGATTGCAGGTAAGCAGTGCTAAGGGTACAAGGTGGTACAACAATCTTACAAATACTTTTTTTCTGATTATACAGGGAGGGAAACTGAGGCATGGCTTCTTATGCTCTTGGTCTTGCATTTTGTAGCAAGTCTGAACTACAATAGGAGCTTTCTACACTCAAAAAACAACTTTCTATGTCCAGCACAGTGATATGTGGGTTTGACACCAAGACATCATTACGAAGTAATTTTATCATTATCATATAGCTTGTCCCAAGCTGTATATTCTCTGGTGTTCTTTTAAAGCAGAGAACAGAGAAAAGAGCACAACCTGGACCTCCTAGAAATTCTTCTGTGCCCCAGGATAATTCATGTTTATGAATCCATATGCCTAACGTGCTCTATACCGTACTGTTCATAACTTGGGATTCACTGTCTAGTGCAGTGTTGATCACTTGTCTGATAAGCATACCTATAATAAAATGAGGAGAATTGTATCATATAAATAGACTTAAAAGTATTATTAGTATCTGTGTTTAATCCAGGATGGTGTTTTGGCATTAGTGTACTTGGAAAGAAGTCTCTTTAAAAGACTCCTCACCTATCATATGATGAAAAAAGTTTTAAAGAAAAGACTTGTTTCATTTCTGAGCCAAAGCCTATGGGTAACCATAGCCTGATTTAAGCTGGAAAATATATTTGAACTGTACAACTTTGCACAGCTTTTCTTTTGAGATAATAAACTAGGCCTTTCACATTGCATGGAAGCATGACTTTGATTTTTCAGGCACCCATACTGTTCATTATGTAGAAGGACTGAGTGAGATTCTCTCCAAAGGCTATCCCTGAGGACCTTCTGAAGAAGCGAGTTTTTGAGAAGCAGAAATATTTCTGGGGAGAAATTACTTGCTTTAAGGTCATGTGTCACCTCAGTGGCAAAGAGAACATGGGAGCATTAAGAATTTCTCCCTGGTCCCTTATTCTAAGCAGTGGACCATAGTCCAGATTTCTACAAGTCAGTTGGTCCCTGTCTGTTACAAATACTTTCATCTTTTTATGAACTGATACCTTGTTCCTACACTAATAAGCGCGGTTGGAGTAGAGTTAGTAATTGAAATTTATGACTTGTGTACCCTATTTTAACACTTTTCCAAAGACTCATTAAATCTCTTTTGTGTGTATTTTTCCCTGCCTCATACTTTCATTAACTGGAAAAAAGAGAATAAAGTCCCATTTACAACACAACTGCAGCCATACAGGGTCCTTGCTTGACTGATGTTCTTCTAATGAATTATATGTATTGTAAACAAGTACTGCAAACTAGCCCAAGGTCTTCTCCATTAATTTTTCATTAATGAAATGCACCACTCAGCTTGTTTGACACTTAAGTGATTCCCATAAATTTAAAATAGAGGTCACCATAAGGAAAGCATTTGAAAGTGTCATTGAGGGAACAAGCTAATGAACTATTCACCTTCCCCAAACACATTTAAATTCATAGGCTAGTCAGCTGTAAAATTTGAAAACCAGTAATATTTTAATTCTTAAAGTAGCTGCCAAGATTTAATGAAAAAATACTCTAAAATTGAGCTGTTCCTCCGGGGCTTTTTCTTTTCTTCTGCTTTCTGCTTTTCTCTCCTTTTACATTCTATGCTGCGAAAGTTCCTATGCCTTATTTAGCTTAGTATATCATGAAAAAAGAATACATATATGAAAGGGGCAAAGGAAAAAGTGGGGTTAATCCATGACACTCTGTTTAGGTTGATTGTAATTGATGGTGGGGCATGTGAGACCATGTTAATAGACAATCTTTCTTCCATGTTCCAGACAGAGGAAAGCTCAGTCATAATCTTTGACACTACCATCTCCCAGGAAAACTGCAATACAAGCCTTGATCCAGCCATCATTTTCTGCTAGTCAGCAATGTAAATGCTAAACAATAGTTTATCCTAGCTGTATCAGGCAGGTCACTTTGTGATCTAGTTACAACTCTACAATTAGGTAATAGAGCAGAATCGCAAGGTAATAGAGCAGAATCGCATGCCTCTGGGCCTGCAAATGAAGCTGAGGTATTGATTATTGTCGTGGTTCAAGACCAGCCGGCAACTTGGAACCACGCAGCCGCTCGCTCACTCCCCCCCTTTTCCTTCCTCCCCCCGCTCCCGGAGGGATGGGGAGGAGAATCGGAGGAATGTAACTCCCACGGGTTGAGATAACAGCACTCCAGTAACTAAGGTATAACACAAACCACTACTGCTACCAATAATAATGATAAGAGGAATAACAAGGGAAAAGGACACAACCGCTCACCACCCGCCGACCGATACCCAGCCCGACCCGAGCAGCGATCTGGGCCTTCTGGGTAACTCCCCCCAGTTTCTATACTGGGCATGACGTGCTGTGGTATGGAATACCCCTTTGGCCAGTTTGGGTCTGGTGTCCTGTCTCTGCTTCCTCCTGGCTTCCCCTCCTCTCTGGCAAAGCATGAGACTGAGAAAGTCCTTGGTCAGAGTAAACATTACTCAGCAACAACTAAAAACATCGGTGTTATCAGCATTGTTCCCAGACTGAAAGTCAAAAACACAGCACTGCACCAGCTACTAAGAAGGAGAAAAAATGACTGCTGTAGCTGAACCCAGGACAATTATTTCCCTCCAGACCAAAATCTGTTTGCACAGCCTAAAAAAAATTAAATAAATAAATTTAAAAAAATGTATAGAACAAGAAGAAAGGGAGAAGAACACCACAAGTAATCAGAAACCTTCTTTTGGACAGGCAAAATCCCACCTATCCTGAAAGTCTGTCTGGTTGGCTAGGCTCTAGATGACTTCATTTGTTGTGAAGTTTGGTATGTCAGAATATAGCCAAGTCAACAGGCAGTCTGAAACTGCCTCTGAAGCAAGCTCTTTGCATTAAAGACCTCTTTGCTTCAACCATGCTACTGTCTCAGCAACTCCATGCTGCAGTGGCCATGCAAAGAGGAGGCCCAGGAGGCAGAGAGGACCATTTCACCAAGAATAGTTTAGTTTGGTTGGATGGGTCCTACAACAGTCTTTACTCTTTCAGTAAATAAATGTTTCCTATTGTCTCAGTCTGAACCTCCCCTGACACAACTTTGATCCATTCCCACATGTCCTGTTGCAAGATACCAGGAAGAAGAGGTCAGTACCTGTACTTCCCTCTTCACATCCCTCCTCAGGAAGCTGTAGAAACAATGACGTCACCCCGCAGCCTCCTTGTTACCAAGCTAGACAACCAGCGTCCTCAGTCACTCCTCACAGGACATGCCTTCCAGCCCTT
>NW_009915283.1:29134-65221 GCF_000696875.1 Nestor notabilis | reverse complement strand
GCCGCCCGTCCCCGTTGCCACCGGCCAGCGGAGCGGTGCTGCTTTCTGCCGGCCCCAGCCGGTGTAAGTGGGCTTTCCTTTGCTTTTATGTATTACACAAAGACAGTTTTCACCCTCGTGCGTTTGAAACGGTTTGCCTTTTTTATTTCTTTCTTTCTTTTTTTTTTTTTTTTTTTGTTTGGGTTTTTTCCTTTTGTCCCCAGCATATTGCTAGCACGCATGCCAGTGCCCCCATAAGCTATTCGAACTAGTTTTTCTGCGGGGTGGGAAAAGGATTTTAAATGGTCCTTACCCAGCACATCAAGGAGAGATGTGGTACTTTATGGCGCTTTGCCAAGGTCTGACTACAGCTGTTGCCCTACAAGTAGTATTTAATATTAAAGTTCAGTCTGTGGGTCAGGGGCCACAGATAGTACTTAATAATTTCTGTACGTTTCTGCTGACTAAAGCATACAAATACTTTTATAACAGGCCAGGCAGGGCAAGGGTTTTAGAATTTTCACTAATACTTAGTTTACCTGTAATATTTGGTATACTGCAGTACAGTGTACAAAAAAGAATGGAAAGCATCCTGGTTTTCCTTCCCAAATCTGAAATTTTAGACACCTGCCTGTGAGTTAGGGTCATGCAATTGCAAAGTAGCATTGCTGCTTTGCTAGTTCATCGCGTTTTTTATCAGGACGTATTAGGAAAGTAGTCAGCCATTATATGCAGGGCAGTTACTCAGTAGGATGCATATTGAATGTGTGTGATCTGAATCTGTTAATAAATCTGTGGCTTTATTTTTGATTACAAGAAAAGGATTTATTTTCATACATCAGTTTGGAGGGCTTGCTTTTCTTTTTTGGCCAAGTTAGTGCTAAGCAAAATAAATATATTGAATAATCTACTGAGTACTTGTAAATATCTTTGATTCAGCGGTTTAATAGGACTTGCTTTCTCTTGGCTGTATTTCTGTGCTATCACAACTTCCGTAAAGTTCTTTTGGAAGGTGTCTATGTTTGATTGTTGTGTTTGGAATAGCAAAAGCCAAGTTTAAGCCTAACCGGTTAGGTTAATTTTGAATTAAGTAGTAAAACCATTCAATCATGCGTGGTCAACTTTGTCACGTTCAAGTTTAATTCCATAGCAAGGATGACAATGCTTACGTTAGGGTTACCAAAGATGAATGGGGACATTTTGAAATACTGTAACCAGCTGATAACTTTAGGAAGGTAGACTTTTAGCCTAATGTGGCAACAGTACCACGTCAGCATCCGATCAAGTCTGAATTGGTAGAAATCTGTTCTTCCTAATAAAGGACAAATACAAGATGTTAAGTTATATGCAATATAAGATTTTGTAGGTGACAAAGGTAATTTACTTGCGAAAGTTCATGGCAAGATAAAAAGATCTTAATGCTTACTATCCAGATTATGTGTCACTTCTTTTTATGCACATCTTTGATGTAATTGTGACTAAAACTTATTACCTTTACAGTGTGCTCCTCTAGCAGTCATGTAGCTAGTTTCCATCTCTAACTGCACAGATAGGAGAATGATTAGCGATATTTCAGGGATAACTGCAGAAGCCACCAGAAACAAACTGCTGTCAAATGCACAAAGCCTGCCATGGTCTATCTCTCCGTAATGTGTTAGTTATTGGAAACCCAAACTGTTGATATCCCAAGTGTTGTGATGATAATTACAAAGGGATGCAGTTTTTGTGCTCTTGAACTGTAGGAATGTAGGAAGTGTAAGCCCCCAAAGGCATGTGACATTTCCTAAAATAGCTTGCTGGTTGCTCCTTGGATTTGGAGCATGTGTGCGTGTGTAGCAGTCTCACCATACTCAGCATTTTCTTTACAAGATGCACAGAGAAAGTGAAATATAATAATTTCCTTATGTTACCAGAGGGGGAAGTACTAGATTTCAGATCTTTTCTATGTGTTTGTGGTTGTATCTAATAAATCAGGAATTTTAATTGTTGTCTTTATAGTAAGTGTTTGGAATAGTGTTTATTGAAGAGTGATTTGAGTATTTTGCTCTTAAAAGAGTTTGAAGCTTACAGCAATGTACTCTTTATGAGGGAGGCACTTTAAAATAAACCAGATGAAAGCATGATTATTTTAATAGCAATCTTTAAAGATTCCATTATGTTCTCATTGCTTTGTTGCCTGAATGTGGAAATTTATTGGAAAGCTTAACTCTCCTGCTATCCCATCTTCAGACCTGTTCAGTAATTGTGTTCCCATATTTACTTTTTGAGTAAGATAATTTCGTCATTCAACTCCAGTCTTAGGTGGCTTGTATAAACAGCTTGAGCATCATATAAATAATGCTTAAAGCCAACAGTGTATATCTAAAACAATACGGTGTGCTTCCTTTTCAAGACCAGGGCTTAAGGCTGTTTTGTAACTTTACTGGGTTCACCTCTGTTGAACTAGGAAGAGCATCCTGTGATATTTTTCAAATTGTCCTATGGATGGCTCTTGAAGGCATTTCTGCTTCCTCTGCGGAAGGTGTTGCATCCCCCTGGGCTGGATGTTCAATAGGAGTGCACACAAGGGAATATTTTCAACTGGACAGGATTTTTCTGAGTATTGTGTAAACATGCATAAGTAAAATCAGTCAGACACTGTTTTATTTTAAGCATGTAGATACTTTCTTCTCTGTTCCCTTCCTTCTAATTATAAAGCCATGACTGTATCATATATTGGGATACTGCATGATTAGAGCAGCATCCAAAAATTCTGACCCATCTATATCCAGTGCACTGTGTGGCTCATGTAAAGAGATACATGCATGTACAAACTGCTGGTGGGTTTGTTAAGCATTGCACTAGACTCACTGCATCCCTGTGGTGGTGTTGTCTTTTGGGGGGCTCAGCTGCTTGCTCGGGCTCTTGGAAGTTGTGCAGAAGGATGCTGTGTCAATGGCAGAGTGAACATCTATGCTCTTAACCTGCCTTTCTGTTCTCTGGCTACGCTAATGCTGGACACCAGAAACCAGCATCCAGCTGCTTAAACTTGGGTTTTTTTTCCTTACTAAGCAGGGAAAGAAGGAAACATTCCCTAGCAGACTGTTGGACTGTATGGTCAGTTTGTTGTATCTGAATGTTGATATTTTTTCCTATGGCTTTATAGACTGAGGAGGCTTTGTAATAAATGAACATTACAAGAATGACTGACTATGGAGAGAGGAGAAGGTAACTGCTGGTGGAAATTCTTAAGGTCTGTTTGTGTAAAATCTGCTTTATTAGAAAAGCGAATCTAGCAGGGGATTTAAGGAAGGGAGGATTGAACTAGAAAGTGCAGTCTTCATCCTGCCAGAATTTTGATTGTAATTTCAGACATACAGGTAGTTCTCTTGAATGAAGTACAGTAACTCACATGCTGGAGGTTAAGCATGTTTATTTGCACAATGTGGTTTTGGCATTAAGCAGCAGATGCTTTTAATACAATAAGGAACAATATATGGAATAGGTTAAGTAGCATTTCTGTGCTAGTTGAATTATTTCAGCTTTATGCAATTTGTTTCATTATAGAAATAATAGGACTTAATATCATTAAGCAGGATGTCTTTTTGCATCTGCTATGAATTAAATCCAAGCAGAAAAATAATCTTGCTAATGATGCTTGGTATTTCTAAGTGACTACACAGATTTAAAATACTAGCACTCAAATAGACTTTGCAAGTCTGTTTTAAAAATGTCTCTGTAAGAATAATGAATTCTGTACTTGAAGCCTGGATACATGAGCATGCTGTATTGTTTTGAAACAAAAAAATCTGCAAGTATCTGGCATGTTTTGTTTCTCTTGGAGAAGTTTTGGACATAGGTGCTGTAAATGTTTTCAAGGATGGCAAACTTACTGTTGTTTAAGGCCAGAATTTTTTTTTTTGTGAGACAAGTAACAAAGGATGAATTCTAACACTTCAGCTACTTGATTTGCAGCAGCATGTTTTAAAGCTGAAAAGCGACAAACTGATGAAATACAAAATGAAGAAAAAAATAGGTTGCTGATAGCATGGCACTTGCCAAAATATAGATGCGAGTCAATAACATAGAGTGGCTTGTTACTGTTTTTTAATTATTATTATTGTTTTGGGTTTTTTTTCCCCCATTGGGCTTTTGTTGTTGTTTGTGGTTGATGTTCGTTTGTTTGTGTTTTTAGGAAAAATCACTTGAGTATGCCTCAGTGTGAGTTTGTTTTAAACACTAAGGACATAATGCACTCTGCAGCCATTGGACTGCTTAGTTCTTAGTTCCAGGCTTCCAAATAGGTTCAGTTCTCCCCTCCTAATATGAGTGCATTCCTTTATGTTGTTTTGTTATTGTTGTGATGGGCTTTTTTGGTTAGTTGGTTTGGGTTTTTTTACCATTTTAACACAAAGTTACTTGACTTCTTTTTGTGCTTATTGGCCACTCTGCTTTTTCCCAGGCTAGTACATCATGTGCTGTTACTCGCCCTCCATTATTCCATAACACAGGCATAGCAATTTCCATAAGATGTGCAATATAATCTTTAGAATATACGTAGCAAATTCAACACTTCTGTGAGGCATCAAACAATAGCGTGTGCATAAAATAAATGCTTCAAGCGCGTGCAGTAAATCTGTGTAGTTTCAGCACTGCTGGACTAACTGCATGTGCTTGGTGCAGGGTTTCTATGTGTGTATTGGAGGCGCAGCCCTCCTGGGGTGCCAAACCTACTGCACAAGCACAGAATGATTGTTTTGCATATAGACAACGTATATCTTGTGTGGCATCATTTGGGATTTATTGCTTAAGGAAGTTGGGGAATGGGATAGAAGAAAAGATCAGCTTACGGAAAGTTGTAGCTACTTTTAGATGAGCTTAAAAATGGCCTACCCATATCCCAAGGAACAGCGTTGGTCAGTGACATGTACATGATTCAAAGGCTGCAGGTTCATCCACCCTAATTTAGAGCGTGTAGTGCTGCCTCACAGTTAGATAGCACAGGTGTTTAAACCCAGCCAAAATACCCTTGAGGTTTAAAAGGTACAGCACATGTGTAGTGCTGTTAGCTTCTGTTCTGTGAATTAAATTTTGTGCTTTAATTGATCAGGTGAAGTATTTATATTCTCTTCTTAAAACTGTACCTGCATTTTAAAATTCACAGAATGGCTGAGGTTGTAAGGGACCTCTGGAGGTCTTCTTGCAGCATTGGTGCATAAGCAGGGCCACCTAGAGCTGGTTACCCACAACCATGTCCAGGTGGCTTTTGAGTATCTTCAGGAATGGAGACTCCACAGTTTTTCCTCACCATTGACAGTATAGGCCTAAAATCAGCATAATAGTCTCCCTTAAAAATTTCTAGTGTAAAAATGTAAGTAATGATAAAAACCAGAAGTCTGTCTAGCCCTGTATAGTTTCTTCAGTAGTTTCTATAAACAGATGCCTAAGGAAGAATAGGACATTCACATGAATACTTCCAGTTTTTTGAGCCTTTAGTGTTTTTCAGTCGAAATCGTTCTCAGCTGTATTTGGTTCCTGTTGAGCTAGCAAATGTTAGCAGCTTTCTTTTCTCTGTATTTATCTGATATCCTTCTGAACTGTTAACATTTTTTGACATTAATATTTTGCACAGACGCAGATATTTTTGTATATTTGGTATGTACATTGGCAAGCAGGTAACAGATTCACCGGATGGAAAACAATCTCTGTTTTGATTTATACTCCTCAGGGCTTGAAAACTCATACTGTTGTTATGTCGCAAAAAGTAGCGAACATTCCCTTATCTTTTCACCTCATTTGATCTGTTCTTGCTGATTTATACTCCTTGGGTATTCTAGTCACTTACAAACATGCAGTGTATTTTGTAATAGAGTTTTTGGAGGATTTTTTTTTTTTTTTTGTGGGAGGAAATCTTATATTAATGTTACAGTGGTAAGTTTCTTTCAAAACAATTCTGATCAGTTACTCTTTTTTTTAAGCCTAAATTGTACAGGTCTGTAATTGAAGACGTCATCAATGATGTCAGAGAAGTTTTCCTGGATGAAGGAGTGGACGAACAAGTTCTTATGGAACTCAAAACAGTAAGTTGCAACTTAAAAGATTGTTTTTGGTTTTTTTCTAACAGACTAATGCAGCAGTTGGTTTTTTGGATCTGCTACTGTTGTCCACAGTAAAAATACCAGTTTTTAGTTAGCGAAGCATTGCATTAACCTGCATATCTGTAGCCCCATATAATTTGAACTACACTACTGTATAGAGAGATCTGCTCACCTTGTTTATTTTCCCTAACTGGCATGTCAAACTTGATATAAACTAGCCGCAGGCATCCAAATTCACAGTGGTTTTTGTGTCCCCAAAATGTTGTATCTTAAAAAAAGGAGGGGTGGAGAATATGTGTATTTCCAAGGCAGACAATTCTTAAGGTTTCTCTGCAGGAAAAATAAAATGCCTGCCCTGCTTGAGGTTTTTGTCTTTCTGAAGAAGGGGAGTTGCATTGTCAGATGCATTGTCAGATTTTTGCATGTACGGTTTGTGGCTTGCAGATTTATTGTTTCTGGAGGGTGGTACATAATAAATTGCACTGTGTGCATCATGCTTTTCTGAAACTCATATTCAGAATTGGTTTACATACAGTGGGTTCGAGCTGTTACCAAGGGTTTAGAAGAAAGGGAGGATGTTGAACTGAGCTCTGATGGGTCTCCTGTGGCTTTCTTCAAGTTCTTCCTGGGTAAAAGAAGCCCTTCAAAAGGCAAGAGAAAATGCAGGGGATAAAAAAAGGTGGGATGGGGGGAGAAATAAAGTAAAAGGAAGCTAGGAAATTAGGTGCCCATTTATGTCAGCTGTTGAATAAGGACTTGTTCAGAAAGCAGGATGTCCTACACTCTCAGTATTGAAGTATTAAAAAATGGATGGAGTGGGAAAGGAATGTTGAGTTTGGCTAGACAGAAACAGGTAAAGAATTCTTCTGTGAAACCATGGCCTGGCTTGGGAGGTAATGAAGTGAGCACTGTAAGAAAAGCACTGTGTGTCTGTGTCACGGACATGTTCTGCAAATGATGTCAGAAAAGGCTGAATGAGGGAAGAGACAAGAAGGAAATATATTGAAGAGGAAGGCTTAGGGAGCCCTATTTGCTTGTAGTCCTTTTGACTCTGATGTATTTTGGAATAATTATGTTGCTGTCTGTTTACAAGAGCTGATTTTTTTGGGAGACATGTCAGATGACATAAAGAACTGAAGGGCTGGAGAAGCTGAATTTGGTATTGTGATAGAAACTGTAAATGCTTGTCCAGAGGCATTATTTTAGGTATACTGTTAGTTTCTGTTGAATTGTGTTGTAAGCAATAGTCTTCAAGCGACTTTTATTGAGGAGTTCCAAAAAGAAATGGCTTGAGGAAAGAGTAAGAACATAAAGAATGGTTTTTGTGATTTAAGAGGCAAGACAGGGAGAAGGTAGAGATATGAAAACTTGAAGGCTACTTTAAAATTACCAGTTTATCTCTATTTATGCTTCTGTTAGGGCTATTACTAATCTTCCACGCTTGGATGAAATGAAGAATGTTAAGCTTGGGCTGGCAATTCTTGTAAGATAGTTAATTTCTCTTCTTAAAATATTGCCTCTCTGGAGTTCTCTCTTCAGCCTGTTTGCCTGTGGGCTTTTTGGGCTAAGTAGGCTGCACAAGATAAACAGTGAAAACAATTTCAATTTTGGAGTACTATCTTTATATTGTTACAAATCCTGTTGAGTAAAAATTGTACATGGAAATTTCTCTTTCCTTTTCCAAACCAGCTGTGGGAGAACAAGTTGATGCAGTCCAAGGCTGTAGATGGCTTTCATTCAGAAGAGCAGCAACTTTTGTTGCAGGTGCAACAGCAGCAACAGCAGCAGCAACAGCAGCATCATCACCACCATCATCACACACAAGCTCAGCCACAGCAGACTGTGCAGCAACAGTCTCAGCCACAACAGGTCCTTATTCCAGCGTCTCAGCAAGGTCAGACTTATTCTCTAACCTCTCTGGCAAAAGGCTGTCAAGTTAGACTGACTCCATAGTATGTTCTAAAACTAGGGCGGGATGTTTATCTCATGGATAATTTTATGTTTTGATGTTAACTTTGTTTCTACTTGCTTCTATTTAATGGGTCAAGAAAGCTGGCTTGGTGAAAATAACCTGGTATTTGTGTTAGTGATATTCTTCAGAAGATTTTGGGAAAATGAATTTTTTCTTTTGGTCTTCTACTATGTCAGTTATGTTCTCAGAGTGCATGACTTCAAGATTTTGTCAAAAACTCATTAGCAGCTCTGTAGTTTCAAGCCGATACACATATCCAGTTGACAATTAAATCCTGAGGTATTAATGTGATTAGGAGCAAATTAGTTTAAAAAAACCTGTATTGCTTAGCATAAGTGGATGCTGGGACATGAAAAATGCTTGTATAAGAGTCTGTTTGGGAGATGGTTTTTCATGCTAGAACAAGTTTCAAGTAACAGCTGGGTGGTTTTGTAGTCTTGAAAGATTGCATACTGTGTAGGTATATTTTGTCTAGCCATAACAGTATTGTTCTGTATAATTATTGCCTTGTGGATTCTCCATTAGTTTAAGAGAGACATTAATTTAAGTGAAACATTTTGACCAGTTACAATTTACTTTGAAAACTAAGGTAAATACTTCTGGGTTGTACAGCATATATGCTGCGTGAACAGGTCTGCCATCTACAAAATACTTGAGTTTTCAGAGTGCTACTAAAATTGTGGTATAAAATACTTAGCTGTGGTAGTCCAGACTTCAGTCATTTTTTCAGATTTTATGGATCAGAACCTCTGTTGTCATAGGTACAAAAGATAGCTTTGAATTGGCTCTCTGGTTGTCTCCCCTTACCCTCAAGCCCAACCACCGTATATTCAAAAGAGAACTAGTGTGACAAGAACAACTTGTTGGGGTGGGGTTTTTTGTTTGGTTGCTTTTTTGGTTCAGTGTCTGGGTGTTTTTCCCTCTCTATCTTTCTTATTATAGTACTTTGTATTTTGACTGGACCTATCTCAGTTTCGACTAATTCTGAGATTAAGACCCCTAAATAGACGTGGCTTTAAATAACCTGTGTGTTCTGGTTTAAATTACCGTCAGTGGAACTGGAAAAGTCTACTCACCAAGACCTCTAGTGGCTCTTTAGCGGAATAGCTGTGATTCTGCTAACACGGAGATCCATGTCTTCCCGTTTGTGTCTTAGGCTAGAATAAGATCCTGCCTGTAGTAATACACTTAAAACTGATTTTTTTGTTGTCCCATGTTGTGGCTTGTGACAAAATGACAGTGTGGAGGCTAAAGGCTAGATGAAATTAGGATATGAAAATCCTTTAGTTACAGATATGCGGTTTTCTGAATTACTTGACTTCTCTGTACCACAAGGGTAATGGTGTAGTTGTTCCTTGCATGACTTGGTGCAGTCCCAGAGAGAGATCAGGACAATCGGCAGGGTGATTCCTTCTGTCCTGTGTGTGGTCCTGGCACAGGGTCACAAGATGTCCTTGGGGCTCTTTTGCCCTCTCTGGATTCTCTGAAAGTTGGAGAGATGGCCTCAGATCTTGGTGCAGGGTTGTGGGCCTTTCCTCCTCCAAATCTTTTCCAGAAACTCAGTATTCTTAAGTGTCCTTGGTTATAGGATTGGATGGAGAATACCTTGTTGATGATTAGTTTGTTCAAATTGCTCTGTCATTTTCCAATTTGCTGTTACTGTATTAGCACTCATAGCCTGCTTGTTCCACATACTAGGACACTTTTGCACTTCTAGATGATCAGCAGGTTATTTGCATAGTTAAGCTATCTATTTCCTTTAGCACATCAAAATTATGTTGGGCTTGTTTTTTTTTTTTTTCTGAGGGGAACAGGTGGTTGATTATACTTAATCTGCTTCTGCTACATTAGAAATACAGTTAAGATCATAAGATTATGCTGATTAGATGTAACTTGGGCTAACTGCTGCATCCTGTTAACATTTTCTTCATCTTGCTTATGTCAATTTTAAGAGTTAACCACTGTGAACTGACGTTTTTGGAGAACTCTGATACTGGACATAAATTTATCAACATTTCACTAATGCCTTTACTTTTAAAAATATATTTTAAATCTTGCTTTACTTGGGGTTGGAATAGGTAACTGAAGCCCTTGAAATAAGATCTGTGAAGCCAGAATAGCCAGCTTCTTAGAGCTGTATAATATCTTCAGAGTAAAACTTAGTAATATCCTGCTATGCTTTCTTGAGCACAATGCTGCCTTAATTGTATGAAGGGGCAGGGGGTTCTGCATGCAACAGCCCTTTCTTTCACACACGGAACTGTTCATTACTCCAGAGCAAGGACTTCTGAGCCATAATGTGTGTTTAAATATGTAGCCAGTCTGTCAATGTATCACGTATTGTGAGTGAGACTTATAGTGCCTTATTCCCAGATACTTCTTGAACTGTTGTTCACTTGGAATGTATTTTTCTAGAGTAGGTCGAGGTGGTGCTTACGTCAGCTTGATATGGATGCTCTCTTCAGACTAGACAAATACCTAGAGTGGGACAGTTATCCTTATCTGCTCTCAGTGTCTTCCCTAGTTAAAGTTACCAGAAGTTTACACTAAAGTTTAGGTTAGATATATGGAAAAAGTTCTTTACTGTGAGGGTGGTGAGGCACTGGAACAGGTTGCCCAAGGAAGTTGTGAATGCTCCATCCCTGGCAGTGTTCAGGGCCAGGTTGGATGGAGTCTTGGGGGACCTGGTTTAGTGTGAGGATGTCCCTGCCCATGGCAAGGGGGGGTTGGAATTAGATGATCCTCTCCAACTCAAACCGTTCTATGATTCTATGAAGATCAGAGACCGCTCAGTAGCTGTTTCTGTTACAAAGCTTGGCTGATGTATGGGTGATGTTCTTTCTAAGTTATTCTGGCTTTGATGTTATTTTGGACAGGCTTCATAGTTTTCATGAAATGCTATTTTTTTTTCGTTTCTAGCAACTCAGCAGCAAGTTATTGTGCCAGATTCCAAGCTTATACCACACATGAATGCGTCAGGCATGGTAAGAAAAGCAGTTGTTTATATGTGCATACACTGTCATTATGTAAGCTGTTTTGATTAAATAGTAAACAAGAAGTCTGGTGTTAGTCATCAGTGCTTAAAAGTAATTTAGGACACACTTACATAACTGCCTGTCATCTTTCTGAGTTTTAGTGTTGCACTGACAATCCAGGAACAGTAACCTAGGTCTTCAACTTTGATAACAAATCTAGGACTTATCTTGATCCTGTGCTTTAAATGTGTTTAACAAATTTATTTTTCTTTTTTAAACATAAATTGGAGTACTGTGGGTATGAATCTGCATGATGATGTGCTCGTCATCTACCAGGACAACACTATTAACTAATGCAAGCACACTGCATTGGCTAGATGTAGGAAGAACCATGAACAACTCTGAAACATAATCTTGTATCAAATTAGAGATTATTTATCAATTCACGTCAATTTTTTTCTTGTCACATTAATTTGATTCACTAATTTTTATAGTAGCATATGAAATGGTACCATCACTTATCCCTTTCTTGCAGTTTTTATCTCTAGAGCTTTATTTTGGTTATCTTATCCTGCTTTAAATGCCCTGCCTTAATAAAAAAAATAAAAAATAAATCGCTTGCAAAGTGATGAAGACAACAGCAAATGCAAGTTAAATATGCCTATTAAGACTGAAATTCTTATATTATATTCTTGCCACTTTTATGGTAAAAGCACATGTAGCTCTGTTTCATGGTTAGTCAAGTAGGTTGCTTAGCTTCACTTCTCCATTACCTGCTGACCTTACTATAGAAAAGAACCTGAACTTTGTTACTCATATGGCATGATTTAACCCAGAGGCTGTGAGCACATGTACATCTACCTTTCTCTTGCATGTTTTACAACCATTTCAGTGTGATTCATAACTTCCCAAGTCAAACAGTTAAACTTTGTCTCATTCAGTTAGATCTTACTGATGGGGAGTGGAAAAATTAGTATGCCATATTTTAAAACTCTGCTGCTGTCAAAATGTAGATGAATTGTATACTGCAGAAGACTACTGTTCAGTAAATAGTTATAGGATAAATTTGAAATTATTATGTGTGGTTTTTTAGAAACATTTAAGTTTGTGTTAAAGAATGGATCTGACAGAGCTTGAATATATTGGAAGGCAGAGAGTAATGAGAGTTTATTCATCTGCCTTTGTCTGGGACATGAGGATGCAGACAAGCACTTTTCAGTTTGTTTGGTGGTGTCTAATTTTGGCAGTTATAACTACTATGTTAACCAGCCAATACGGGGAGTTCAGATGTCTTATAAACAGGAAATGTGCACTCTGTAATAAAATACTTACATCCTTTCTGTAGCAAAGAGTGAGCAGCCATGATTCCTTTATAGTAGGGAAAGGGAGGCTTTTCCATAGGCAGCTGAAGTTAGACCCTCGAAATGGAGAAGTCTGTCTTGTTCTGCAAATTAAGCACTTAATGCAGATTTTTGTGTTTGGAGCTCCCATAATTGTGTTGGAATTCAGTTTTCTTTTAAGTACAAATCACTACCCACTGAGAGTCTTCAGCTTTCTCTTTTAACTAGCTATCTTCAGAGAAAAAAATTAGTCATTCTGTGAACAGTCAGTACACTGTATGCATATATTCACTCAAAAGAGCTGTGTTATGCATTACTTGAAATGTAGATTACTTACAGAATGAAGAAAAGTGCAAACCTGATTGCTGCTTCATGTGAAAACAAGACAGGGGAACATGATCACTGCTTCAGTACTGTATGTTTCTTCAGATTTGTAGGCCTATACCTTTAGCTGCTTTAAAAAAGTATAAGTAAAATTGCCACATGAGCAACACAGTATTGTACTCTTATTAGTAGCTTGGCAGAGGAGGAAAAAAAGTCTGCTGAGCTTGCAGATAAACCAAGAAATCATGTGGACCTATGTTAAGGTATGATGCTTAGTGATTGTTGCTTCAGTCTTCCTGTTAAGGAAGAAGGAAAATAGTTTTTATGTGTAGTATAATGTACAGTTGATTAATGCCTGCATTTCAGTAGCTGCAGAAACTTGTGTGCGAACACTGTAAACAGCATTAAAAAGGTATGTATTTTCAGGCAGCATGTAGCAAGATGACACACCTGCAATAATGTCTGTGGTTAAAAAGCTGTTCTTCTATTACAGAGTGCTGCAGCTACTGCAGCTACATTGGCTCTCCCTGCTGGTGTTACTCCTGTTCAGCAGATACTTACAAATTCAGGTAACTGTAGTAACATTGAGATCAAACAATGGTTTTGAGGGTGATTGGGAGGGAAAAATTGTGGGTTTACTCCCTGTTAATATGTATGTTAAAAAGCAGAACCTGGGAATTCACCCTTAGAAGGCAGTGCAATCTCTCCACCAGACTCTTGGACTCTTTAACTCATTGACTTGGTAGTCTTATGAACCTTGTGGTTCTGACCTAACTGTGGTGTGGGTTAGATTTTGTGCAAGTTTTCTGCACTTTTTAGAGAAGTGCATGAAGCAAGAAGGCAGGCAAGGGTGGTTCATCTGGTCTGCTTAGACTGGGACTTAACCTTCCTGCTTTAAACATTTGAATATTTAATGGATATACAGTTCATATACAATCCAAACGTGTAGCTGTTCTAGAAATTAAAATGTTTTCCATTTTTAAGGAAGCATATCTATGTCATAGCATAGCATAATCTGTGGCTCACATTTGTTACTTTTGTTATGGTCATAATTTTTTTTCATCAGTTACAAATATTTATTGTACATTTTCTTAAATAAAGGACTAGGGTAGACTCTTCTTTCAGATATACTTAGTTATTTCAGTAAATAGGGCTTGGCATTTTGCTGTGAAGGGGGAGAACAAGAACTAAAATCAGTCATTGAATTAAATGTGTGAAGTTCGGGATTATTTAATTTAGTTTCTTTTTCTCCCACATCTTTCTGATCAGAAATGTGAAAAACTAATGTTGGAATATATCTTAGCGCTTCATTGTCAGAGGTGGAGGCTGTTTCCAAAGGTGTGTGAGTCTTAGATGTGTTTTGTGAAGTGAGGAAAGGTACATAATAATAAAGATATAGGATAATAAAATGGAGTACAGGTGTTGTGGATTCAGAAAGGAGAGGTGGATAGTAACTGTAGGGATAGATTTTTCAAAAAGGCAACCGCATAATAATATTGCAAAGAAAGTTATGCATAGAGGAATTTCTTATTACTCGGTAATTAGAGGAAAAAATGTGAGGAAAGGAAATCATCTGACAGGGCCCTGGAAATACAACAGTGTCAGGAATGGGTAGAGGCTTTGTGGTGTGAATACCTGTATTCTTATTTTGGTATATGTTCATTTGTATTTCTATCTGTAAAACCATGTTTTGAAACATGAGTAATGTGGGGGCTAATATTTAAAATACTGTTCTGTGTTAAAGGATTAGATTTTTGCCTTGCATATGTAAATTTATTTTTGGATTGCATACCTCATGATCCTATTCAGATGATAAACAACCATATTTGTTTCTGACACAGCTGCTATGGCATAGTATCTTTGCACTGGTGAAAATGAAATGTAAATACTCTCCTTAAATTATAATTGGTGTTCTTCCAGGAAACAAGCTTCTGAATTACGATCGTTCTAAAAGTGATTTCTACAGTTGATTAGTTTGATATTTATTTTATTACAGGCCAGATCCTCCAGGTAGTTAGAACTGCAAATGGAGCTCAGTATATCATTCAACCACAGCAGCCAGTTGTTCTACAGCAGCAGGTCATACCACAAATGCAGCCTGGTGGAGTACAAGCACCTGTTATACAGCAGGTAAAAAAAAAATTTAGTAGGTACAATTGAAAGAAAAAACATTACAGTAATTACCAGAGGGTTGCATTTTTGTGAGCAAATTGTAATACAAAACAAAGTCAGAAAGAGTATATTTTAAACAAAAAAAAAAAAAAGAAGACAATTGTGCTAAGAAGTGTGTTTTATAAAAATGCACAATTTTGAAGTGTTGTTTTCAATGTCACTTTTATTCTTGCCAAATTTTGACTGGCTGCAGTTTAAAATTTCTTACGTGCATCCCCTGATGACAACTGTATCATAATCCTAGTTTACATCTTTCTAAAAATGTGTTTATCAGTTAAAATTATTGTGTCACATAACATATAGAGAAAATACCTAAAGCAAACATACACAGTTCCCTTGATTACTTTAGTAGTGAACCCAGGATGTTTTACGATGATTTTTTGTTCAGCTGCAAGCCAGCTGTGTGTCTGTGTAAGCATTGAGTTTTAGCGTTGTGTCACAGTTCTGCAATTTAAGCATAGGAACAATTTGTAAAGAGTTTTAAGTTAAATGTTTTATAAAGAAGGTTTAAGAATAATCTTTTACTTGAATTTAAACATTCCCCTGCTGTGCTTGGAACTCGGGTGCGGCGGTAGTGCTAGTGTTTTAGAACGGAATGAGAGTAGGTTTTCTTAGATTCAGCAATGCAAAATGCAGAAAATTAACACCGAGTAGTGAAAGCAGGTATATTATTGAAGGTATTTATCTGAAACAGTTGGAATCTTTTTAACTCTCATTTCTTTAATTAGTGCAAGTCGGATTAATATGCTTTAATTGTTTTCTGTGAGTGATGTGATAGTCTGTTATGTTAGCAGCCACAGTACTTGCAATGGTATTCCATCAGGTTTTGGCTCCTATCCCTGGAGGGATTTCCCAACAGACAGGAGTGATAATTCAGCCTCAGCAGATCCTGTTTACAGGAAATAAAACACAAGTCATACCTACAACAGTGGCTGCCCCTACACCAGCTCAAGCACAGATTCCTGCAGCTGGTCAACAGCAACCACAACAACAACAGGCACAACCACAAGCACCACTTGTTCTCCAAGTTGATGGAGCAGGGGACACATCATCTGAAGAAGAAGAAGATGAGGAAGAAGACTATGATGATGAGGAGGAGGAAGACAAAGAAAAAGACGGGGGTGAAGATGGCCAAGTTGAAGAGGTAAACTTAACATTATTTCAGAAGACTGGAGCATGCGTGTGTTCCATTTTACCTTTTTTTTTTGCAATATTTGAAAGAAAACTATATGCTTCAAATAATACTGTATTCCATTAATTTTGAGAATATAACTTTTATCCTTGTACTTCAGTTTCTTTATTTCCTATATGGAAGTTGTAGAAACTGTGTGCTAACAAAGCACCTTGAAAGGCAGGGGGACACAGCAAAAACTGCTGATTGTTGTTAACGCCCTTTTAAAAAAATTCAGTAATAATATTTCTGATATTATGGAGAGAGCAGCCATGGAATTAGGGAAACAGTAAACTCCACTTGGGACTGAGTGCATACAAAACCAAGGTGTTAGGAAGACTGACAAAAAGGAGAGCATATATTTAGTTCAGGACCAATAGACAGTTCAGCATGTATTTAGTGACAGGACCAATAGATGTGGTCTGACCTGTATCTCACTGAGTATTGTATTGCTTTCTGTTACACTAGAACAAGCCTGAGAACTCAAGTTTTATTATAAAGCACCTTCTAGAAATAACCCTGACCTTGATTTAGAGAAATCAGGAGATAGGAGGAGGAGTGAATATTCTTCATGACTTGTTGCATTCTTAACAATATGTGCTTAATTTAGACTTTGAATTTTCTTGGTTTTGGACTTGAGCCAGCAGCTCTTACTGAATTTTGGTGTATTGCACCAAAAAGCCCCACAAGAATAAGATCTATTTTTTTTAAGTTGGGGAGGGAATGCTAATAAGCTAGAAGTACTGTCATTGTAGTCTTTGACAGGAAACTTGGTACTCCCTAAGTCTAACCTAAAATGCATTTTGAACTGCCGGATCAGATCTCTGCAGCCTTTCCAATTATTTTAAGATTCCATTTAAAATGCCAGCATGAGAAGCATATGTAGTATTTCACAGTCTCTATTACCCATCTAGTGTATGCATGTAAAAATTTTAATTTTTGTCAAGGAGTTATTTCTGTAGTACCTCTACAGTGGTGGCTAATAGAATTTTTCTGTTACAACTTAAATTGGGTTCACATCACTTTTCCATTGTATTGATCAGCATTGATGTCAGTTTGAATGTTGTACTAATTGCCTCATTAAGTATAGGTCATCATGCTTAAATATTAAGTACTCTGTAATAGTGTCTTAATGCTAGCATTCTTGTGGAAATTTTTTTATATGCCAAGACTTTATTATCAGCATGCCAGAGGTCTCCTGTTACTTTTGCTACCTGTGTTCATCCACAGTTACTTAATGAGTGGACCAGTTCCTTAAAGCTTTTGAAGTCACTTAAAGTCACTCTAGAAGGAATTGGAACTTTTTCTCCTCTCAGTAGCATCTCTTCCATATATCTTATGTATTTGTGAATATGTGGGAAGACGAGGATTATACAGAAGACTTTGGAAAAGTTGCTCTGTGTTTATTAGAGGTTGATTTAGCTTTGCAATGTGTGTTGTTTGCATTAGACAGAAAACAAAACCCCAAATTTCTGCTGGAAGAGTGTTAGCAGAAAGACAAAAAAAGGGAAATAATTTTTAAGGAACATGAAGATAATTCTAGGTCTGGAGAAGTTATTTTTTTATGTAAAAATCTGTGTAATGGTAATTTTTTTGTAAAGACAAATTGCAGTCACCAGAACATTTACAGTAAAAGAACAGGAATGGTTGTAGTGATAAAAAGCTTCTATGCCCAGAGTCTGGCCTGGACACTGAAGTACCAAATTAAAATTGGCAAGGGTATCCTAGGATTGAGCACGGGAACAAAGTGTATGTTCATCACCCCTGCTGGAAAGCCTGATATTCGCCACCTCAAATGAATTTTAAGTCTTGTAGTTCTCACAAGATTGTAGCCTTACGTGAGTAATCGTGTACTTTGATTTTACTAATCAGCGTGACTTTTTGCATGTGTTTGTTTCAGGAACCTCTTAACAGTGAAGATGATGTGAGTGATGAGGAAGGACAAGAACTGTTTGATACAGAAAATGTTGTTGTGTGCCAGTATGATAAGGTAAACTACTGAACAGAATCCAAGGATTCTACTTTCTTTGTTCTTCTTCCTATCAAGTAATAATTTTTAAGTAATTTCTTTGTGACTGCTAAGTAGAGGTAGATCTGTAAAGATTATAATGTGAGTGGTCATGTAAGAATTACCAATTGTTTGTTTTCTAAAGCAAAGTTTGTGTGACGTGTTTGTATAAACCTGATAATGAGTAAAGCTTAGAAGGATTTGGCTGCATTTTCTTTTTTTTTCATCATGTCTTTTTGTGACCTTTAGCAAAGGTCAGTCCTCTGGGCTCAGGAAAAGTGAACTATTGTAAGTAAGTTTGTACATTTGCTGTGGTGGTGAATGGAAAAAGCAGTCATTACGATTTACGCTTGTGGAAAACTTCCTTGGTCACTAAAAATATCTCTTCTTGATGATGAATAGTTATCAGAGGAGAAGGTTTTTTTCTGTGCTATGCATTCTTTACTGAAGTGGCCATGTGGAGTGCTTTTGCTTATCTTGCTTTAAATTCTGCAGAGCTGTCTTGCTTTCTCTATAATAACTAATTTCTTCGTGCATATTTGTCCTGGAATATGCAAGTATTCATCCATGTCTGGAATTATTTTAAATGTGTGTACAGGATATCAAACAACTTTTTATTGAGGTGGTATGCGGAAAGATTATTCATTCTTTTGCTATGCTAGATTAATTGGACTACAGTGAATAAGGATCCTTTTTAAAGCAGAAAATATTCTCTAAGTTTGTTGAATAAAAACTCCTATGTTGTGAAGAACGGCTGGTTAGAAGATCTTCAGTTATGCCCAGACTCTGCTTAGGCTTGTCATCACATTCAACAGAGAATTTAAGACAGAGAAAAGTGGTATCAGTATTTGCATCCCAGCCATCTGTCTTCTCCACACTGTAATCCAAAACTGTTAGTTTCAGGGCAATTTGTGAGGATAGTGAGGAACCTCAAAATAGCAGTCAGAAAAGCTTGTTGGGAGCTGTTAAAGCTGAGCATCAGGAACTACTTTGAAATCCTCATCCTCTTAAAAGTTAAGAATGTGAACTCAGTACAGAACAGTGTCCATCATTAACCTGTAGCACCATGTACTTTGAAAGGACCTCATCACTTATCAAACAGTTTGTCTCTATAAAATACACAGGATTAGCTCAGTTGTTCTGAGCAGAGTTCCCTCTTATATTAGTGTCCAGCATCAGCTGATGGTGCCTCTGGAACAGTGAGACAGGCAGATTGTGATGCTTATGTAGAGCATTTTACCATCCTTCTGTAAACTTGAGCGAGATATGGTGGCTTTTTTTCCTTAATATGTCAGAAATTAATTTGATTGTTTTTGAATCTTTGTCTTACGACAAGAAGTTTCATAGAGGTTGTGTGGAGAATTACCTATTTTTCATCCCATTAATTTTGTATGATACCTCGTACTTCATTATTTAGAAGATTGTTCCCTCTTTGCTTTCTTGGTGCCTTTTATGATACTGCAGACCATCATCATGCTCCTCAGTCATCTCTTTGAAATCAGAGCTACACTTTGCTTGGTGGTTATTTTTACAATTGTGCAAATACTGGATTGTTCTTTTTTTCATTCTCCAGATCTGTTTTATTCTTCTGTATCTTACTTGGTACAGGTAGATAAGATTAAGGGAGGATCAGACATATTCACAATGCAGGTGAACCTTTGATTTATTAAGTGGTGTAGCAATGTTCAGCAATAGTTCATGTGTGCTTTTGACCCCACTGAACCCGTGGAGGAGTCTTAGGATCTCATTCCTGACTTGTAATTGCCAACTTCAAACCCATCATTTTTTCTGTCCATGTAAGTTGGAATGTTTGGGTTTTTTTTTTCCATTGTTATTACCTTCATATACTTTGAATGCACCATTGGTTTATGACACAATGAGTTAGGGCAGTAGCATTGTTCTGCAACTCTTCAGTAACTGTCTTCCTCTACAGTCAATGACGTTTTGTCATTTTCCAGATGATTAGTGAATTCTTAAAATATGCAGACTCCAGCCAGCACATATCTCTTCTGGAATGATCTCATTTTACTATAGAAACAGTGTTCTTACCCTTGTTTTCCCATCTTTATTCATCTGAGGACCTTCCTTCTTACCTCATGGCAGCTCAGATGCTTCTGATGAGGGATTGTTGTTTGATGCCATTCAGAAAGGCGAGTATTGTAAGCCAGACCTTCCCTTCTTCATTTATTTGCTGTTGCCACTGACTTTTAAGGTTAAAGTGATACTCCTAATAACTGATTGAGTGCTATGGTCTTAGCTGTTCTTGTGCCCATGGAAAAAATGTTTGTCATACATGGTTGCTGTTAGTTCTGGTGATATTTTCTAGTGTAAACCCTGCATGCTGTCTTGAACCAAGAAGGGGATTGTGTATTTTATGGGTTCCTTGACTTGGCTTCCTTGTGAAGTAGCACTTGATTGTATAGTATCTAAAATCGCCTCAGTCCTGCAGATTGATGTTTACTCATTAGGCGTAAGATAATTGAAGTCTTCAAAACTACAGCTATTTCTTGTTCTTGTATCTTTTCTAATGTCCTTCAGCACACTGGTCAACCTGCTTCCTGTAGTTGGGTAGTATTTGTTTGGGAACAGGCGTAAAGAAAGACAAGTTACTTCGGGACAGAATATGTTTGTAAAGAGAATATGAATAAAACTGTTGTTTTATTCTTATCCTGTGTCAACAGGAATACTTGTTACAACCTGAAGATCCATTATGTTACAGGCTCCACAAATCTGGACTCCCAGGGGAGGAAGAATGGAATTAATGATTTTGGTTTTGGTGGGGGTTTTTTCCCCACTGTGAGGATGGCATGTGGGAGAAAAGTTGTGAATGTCCCATCCCTGACAATGTTCAAGATCAGGTTGGACAGGGCTTTGAGCAACCTGGTTTAGTGGAAGGTGTCCCTACCCATGTCAGGGGGGCTGGAACTCGATGAGCTTTAAGGTCCTTTCCAACCCAAACCATTGAATGTTTTTGTGATATTATTTATTCCACCTCCTGATGAATAGGCCAGCTATCTATCTATACATAACATAATCCAACTAGCTTTCATGCAGAAAGGAGTTGGTGCAAGAGATCCAAATAATAAAACCTGGTGTTTGACCCTTTTAGGGCTGGTTTAAAACCTTAGTCTTTCTGTCATGGTGGTTGAAAAAGGATTCTGGCTTTGAAGTGGAGCTTTGTGGCTGTTGTAATCAAAGACAATTTAATCAAATTAAAGCAGCACTTGGGTACATACTTATCTTCTTCCTTTCCAGCCACTTCTAAAAATGTGCTGTATGCTTTATATTTTGGAATGCCTCTGCGCTTGCATGGTTTGGTGACAATTGCTGTCCCTGGTTTAAAAAATGAAAACAAAAAATACTAGTATATACGAAATTAGTTTTTGGCTTTCATAATTATATGCAGAATTGATTTTTGAAGTATTTGTAGTAATTTAGTAATGTATATCTAATAGCTATTCTAATTTTTTCTTGCCGTTATAATTTACTTACACATTATTACCTATATCTGATACAGACTAATAGTTTAACTTTTTTCCCTGTTTTTAGATTCACAGAAGTAAAAACAAATGGAAATTTCATCTCAAAGATGGCATCATGAATCTTAACGGAAGAGATTATGTATTTTCCAAAGCCATTGGGGATGCAGAATGGTGAAGTTTTAAAAGACAAAACAAAAAGACTCCCTGTAAAAGGAAAAAAAAGAAATGCAGGAAAGGTTGAGACTTGGATGTGTGCTCTAATCAAGTGTGTATCTGCACATCAGAAATAAACAATTAACAAAAGTATTGGAACAAAGGTAAAATGTGGCAACAAAGACACTACTTCAGATGAGCAAGCCATGGACTCTGTAGCAGCTATAGCATTGTCTGGGAGCTGGTTTTGTGTGTTAGGAATACCTTAATTATCAATTCTACATACAGGTACCTACAGCTGGTATTTAGCATGTAAGGCTTTGTTTCCCTTCCCCCCTCCCTCCCTTCTTCCCTTGATTTACAATTTTAAAATACTTCTTCCATTGATTGAAGGAACTCTTCCCTTTGATAGATTATTAATCTGAAAATGCTTATTGTCTGTACAAATCTGCTTTGAACACTTCCTTTTGGTAGTGAGGATGGTCAGAATGTTTCTTAAACTTCGTGCAAGCTTTGTACAGAAGGGTAAGAATTAAGGTGTTAAATTTTAAATAACTTGTATAAGGAAAATATTTTTAATTCTGATATGCTCATTAATTATTATATCTATTTGTTGTTTTCAGTTCAGTTCCCCATAAACAGATGGTTGTTCCTGGCAGTTACAAAACGATCATTTATATTTAAAAATTATTTTAGTTTCATGTGACACCTTTTAGGGCTGTTTTTTTTAAACACAAAGCACCCATAACTCTCCCCGCCGTGCAAGTCAGATTGCTTAACTTGTTAATTACATTCTTGCTGTTTAGTTGTGGTTCAG
Source organism: Nestor notabilis (assembly GCF_000696875.1). NCBI lineage: Eukaryota > Metazoa > Chordata > Aves > Psittaciformes > Psittacidae > Nestor > Nestor notabilis. The sequence goes on along the minus strand of NW_009915283.1, from coordinate 42,751 downwards.
CATCACTGAACTGAAACAACTAATAAACTTCCCATTGATTAATTTTTTATTTTTTTTTTTTTAAAGGCTTTGGAGACCTTTTGAATCAAATGTGTAGGTAAATGGCACAATATCATGCATTCCTTCACCTGCTTATTACATCCATAGTCCAGCCATCCACAAATAGTTCAACAGACCACAAGAATGACTAGATTTGTAATATAGAAAAGTGCATAAAAATTCTAACATCCTGGCTGCAACTCTGTTAATCAAAGATCTGCTTTACTTAAAAGTATAGCCATAAGTTACCTGCAGCAGTTAATCTTTCTAAAGTTTCCACGTGGCATGTGATTTCATGGAGAGCTTCGCAGCTTTGAGAACACAAATTTTGTTAGTGTCTTTAGACTGTCTTGGTAACAAAATCAAGCAGTTGGATGCACTAAACCTTGTGTAGTCACTTTTTTACTTGCCTTTTCCAGAGGTGGGGTTTTGTTTTACTTTGTGAAAAGCAATAAGGTTGCTCCCCACTCCCGCCATTCCTCTCTTCTTTGTGAACACCTTTTTGTCATGCATAGGTTATTCTTGCGAACTCTGCTTTTGGGAATGCAGTTACTTTTCAACGAGGAGAGGGAATGGGCATTATACTTCAGAAGAGTGTGAGGAAGGATGCTCATGTGGCTCACCATTTCAAAAAAACTTTTGTTTCATTGGGTGCTCGGAAAAAGCAGGAAAAGAACACAGTGAAGTTCATTTTAACTAAATTTGGAAGACTTTCAGAAGCAGACATTTGAATCATGGTTTCTGACCTGGTTTTTTTGCTTGATAATGAGATTTTAAATATTACTTAACTAAGTCAAAGTGTAGTTTAGCAGGATATAATGACTGCTCTGATTTTCATTCTCTGATTTACTTACCTTCAGCTGCATTCATAGTCTCAGTAGTATGAAGAAAACTCTAGACATTGTAAAGAGTTTCTTTTCCCCTGTGATTTTGTACACCTGTGCTCTTCTGATACAGACTAAAACTGCCTGTAGGCTATATCTAGAGCCATATGGTTGTTAGTAAGCCATCTGCACACGTAAGCTTTATGAAAAGTTAATGTTTCTTCTAATTCGTTCTTAAGTAATAGAATCATCATGTAGAGTGCATTTTTGGCTTGGGGCTTTAAGGTATCTCAAACTGATTGGTGTTTGCTTTCTTCCAAACAGAGCAGATACTTTATTTTTTTACCACTGTTGACACTTCTATACAGCTGCAGTGAAATCAATACTGCACCAGTTAATTCTTTCCCTTGCCTCGTTAACAGTAGGTCTTAAGTAGTGGACTCCGGAAAAATTCCTGTCATGCTGCACAACCAAACCAATAAGAGGAAGAAAATGCCTTTAGCTATAGACCCCTTTTTATACTACTGGAACCCAGATTACTTGTACAACACTTTATTTTCATACATCTTAGTGATTTTTTTTTTCACTCACATACATATACTAGAAGCTGCATAGCCTTTTTATTTATTTTTAAGGAATAGCAGAACTTCAAAGGTAACTTAAGCTTAGCCTGTTCTAAAGGATGTTAAAAGCTTTCTGAACTTGCACAGTCTCCTGCAAGCTATTTGTGTGGTATGCTTTTCAGAGAAGTTTTGTCTTCAAAAACAACCTGTGAAGTTTTCGGAAAGCCAGTCAAACATGAACATACCAAACTGTGCTCTTATTGCTGCATCAAGTGTTCCTTTTTTTAAATCAAAAAGCATGTTTTAATTTCATTTTATTGTAGCAGCTTGCTCTAAGAATGTAGTTTGCTTAATTTTATTATTGTACTTGAATTTTTAATTGTGGTTTTAACAATGTAACTGAACAGACCATTTCATTAGGTTCCAAAGAAACCATTCCTTTCAGAGGGCAAGGGATTCCCATACCATAGTTCATAAATGATTATTTCCACTCCAGCCCCCAGAAATAGTGTTTTTGGTTGTGTTTCATTTTCCCTTCCCCTCCCCCCCCTTTAAATAGTTCAGTATTATGGAAACAGTTAATGATTTCAAGAGGGCTTATGTTAAAATTTGCACAGTTAATGGAGCACCTTCTTATGATGAAAAAAATGGGAAAGATAACTTCATAATTGTAACCATGACGGCTGATGGGAACTTGCAGAACAACTGGGCAAACTTGGGAGTGTTGTGCCTTTTCAGTTTGGAGAATACCTGTTTTGCCAGTATGACAATACTTTGTTTTGATTCCTGAGAGAGTAAAATTTCCTGCAGTGCTTCAATCAGAAAAGCAACTTTTTTGCTCTTAATTCTGTTGGGGTTTAGTGTGTGCAATCATTTTAAAACATCTAAGTTGAAAACAAATTGAAATATGTTTTCTGTTAAGGAGATAATAGAGAATTAATCACATAAGGAACTTTTATGTTGGACTATTTAAATAAAATATGTTTTTATTCCCCCTCAATTGCTGGATAGCAACAAGATTTCTTTGAGGCTTCATACTCTTGTTCCTGCATTGTACTCTCAAATTGCATTTGAACATCATTTAGTTTCTTAAACATGATTTAAAGTGATAATTGTGGTCCGAGTTTATTTCCATGAACATGATACGTGATTCTGAAGAACTGTTTCTAGAAAAGAACATGTTGTGTCATGTAACAGATTTTTTTCTTTATAAATGTTTATTTCTGCTGCACAATTTGGAGTGTTAAACTTCGAGTCTGTGAAAATAATTCCGCTGCTTGACAGTTAGCAGTAATTATGTCATCACATAACACTACCAGAGTAAAGGTTCTTAATTCCAGTGAGAGTTAAAAGAGCTTGTTAATTAAAGTTCATTTTTATTCAATCTCTTCAATTTATAAAAGATTCTGTAAAATATTAAAGCCACTCCCCAATTTCCCCCAAAGCAGAAGCTTCCTAGTGCAACGCAGTAACATGTCCAGGAAGTGAGCAGTGGTTTTAGGGGTAATGCACACTGGATTGATACTGGGCTGCCTTACACAGTGTTGTGAGGTTTGCTGTGTGCCACCCCACCCTGCCCATACACCCCAATGGAAATGAGAGTTCAGGCTGAGATTAGTGACTATACAAATGAAGAAACTTGCATATTGTTATGTATTGGTGTCTGGCATTTACAGTTGTGTTTTCCCATTGCTGTGATTGGTTGGGAAATGTGTAAAAAACAAAAAAAACCCAGTCCATTGGTTTCCCTGTTGTCTACTTTTTTTCAGGCAGTTCATGCTGTGTGTCTTTTAATTATTAGTTGGTGGATTAGACATTGTGGAACAAAAGGAGCTTTTTTTAACAGGAAGAACTACTTTGGGTTAGCTATATGTACAGTCATCCAATGAGACGTGTTCCAGAGTGCATAGGGTACCAATAGATTACGGAGTGGGGGAATATCCTTTTTTGCTGTTCTGAGCTACTATTGTCAACTGCTGTTGTACATATACTGTTATGTGTAAGGGGGTAAATATATTTATTATGTTTGTAAAATTCATTCTGTACAATTGCAGATCAAGGTTGCTCCTCTGTGATATACAGGATATTATGTTTCAAAGGCCATGCTTGGAATACAATTAGAGAACTTAGTATTTTGATGTACTAAGACCTATTTTAAGTTTAATATTTTGCCTTTGCAAAAACTTTAATTAAAGATGTTATTTAAAAATGTTTGTCACTTCATTTACTATCTTGCACGTGCATTTGTTTAATATATGAGGCTTAATGATTACTATGTATTAATCCTGAAGATTCTGAATATATTTTAATCACACTGTCACCTACATTGTTGAGTTTGCCTTGCAGAACTTCCATTTAACGTCATCACAGTGTTATTAAAAAAAAAAATCATGTATTAATCTTGAGTTGCCCATTCAGTTCCATAGACCAAAAACCCCCTCTCTGAAGATGGATAGTGGTGAGCTGGTATTTTGAAATGTCTTTTATCGATAACTATTTAAAAAATACATGGCTGGGTATACGTGGTTTATACTTTCTAGTTTATGTTTTCATTTTTAGTTCCATTTTGTAAACAAAAAGTTAACTGAAATGGCTAACAGCAAGTGTTTAATTTGGATGAGTATATTTCAGTAACAACTCCAAAAAAAAAACTTAACATTAAATTGTAAAAATAAAAAAAAAGTACCTTGTAACACAAAAAGTGTGTCATGTGTGGACACGTGATTCTGTCAAGGTAGAAATGCTTTTCCTTTGTTAGAGGTACCAAATGAAGCAGAACTGCTCTGCGGACAAGCCCTCTAGGCGTCTGGAACAGAAGACATGCTTTAATCCTAAGAGAGTTGGGATGCTGCTTTACAAGTGCTGGAGCTGGGAGGATTTAATGCGAAGGTAAAGTAAAACCCTTCCTAGCTGGTGATGGAGAAAATGGTTTGGACTAACAAAATAAGGAAGGCAGGCTTTTCTGATGAACCACCTGGCTTTCTGAGTTTTCAAAGGCTTATTCCTATTTTTCCTAGGATCCTGATGCAAGGCCCTGCAGGCAGGGTTCCTCGTGTGTCCTGCCATACTAGTGTCTGAGGTTTTCATGCAGGCCTTTCACCTCAGAGGAACAACTGACTGACTTCATGTGGGCCATCTGGATTCAACAGGTAATGTATTCTGGGAAACTCTTCTGAGGTGTACAGCATTTCTAAAAAGGGTGTATCACAGAATTGTCCTGTAGAAGTACTGCTGCTAGATTTTGTTCTCTCTTCAGTTGCCTCCCCCTTCATTCCCCCCAAAACCTCACGTTTTGACAGGAAGCAAGCTCTTTCTTTGTGAGCATACCGTGTTTGAGCTTTAACAAAGGGAAAGCATTAGTGCTGGGAACAATATTTCTGACATGCTGTTTTTCATGAATTTGTCTTTCTAATGTAATAAGTAGTTTTAATCTTAAAACATTAAAGCAGCATCAAGTAAATTTCTGTGTATGTGTAGAGAGTTGACAAACAGCTTAAGTATGATGTTGATACTGATGTTAAAAATTGCTTAGCTAAAGAAGAAAGAGATTCCCATCACAGATGCTTCTGTTTGTGTCAAGTTGGTTTTGAGAGGGTGCAGCGGAGAAGTGGAGCAGTTCTTAATTTTAGCAGAAGTTGCTGTTAATGTTTATTCAGTATATCTTTTGGCTTTCATTTTCTGTCCTAAATGATTGTCATATTCTTAAACAGCTTTATAATTTCTCCCTGAGGTTACTGTGTATGTGTTGCCATATAGCCTAAATAACTTCAGATAGTAGGTGGAAAATCTAAAGTACTTCATCAAATAGAGCATGGGGTTTTTTCCACAGTAGAGAAAGGAGGCATAAAGAGAATCTGGAAAGAAGAAAAAGAGAGCACAGAGGGCACAGAGGAAAGTAAGTAGCCAGCCTTTAAACACATACCTGCCCCCCCCTCCAAAAAAAGGAAAAAACGGTGCAAACAAACTCAAATGTCAGAATACATAAGGCATAATAAAAAAAACCCCAAACATATTTTTTTCCTGGACTTCTCATGGGAAGGTGCATCTGGCATTATGCCAGCTACTCCTCCTAATTGCTCTTTATCAAAATACGCTTCCTTATGCTTTATATTGGTTTATCATTGCTGGGTTTAATTGGAAATCTGGAGCCGGCTAAAAAATAGTTGATCTGTTTTTTCCACAGCTCCCTCTAGGCAGCAGCAGTAATCCATATATGCTTTAGATAATTCTTTAACTATAGTTAAACTAAAGCCAGCATTTTACATGCAGCACAAACACAACCTTCATGCTGCTTGGTACTTCAGTGCTATCATGCATATGCCAGTCAACAATGAGCAGTGGAGAAGACAGGCATTCAGACAGTGCCTCAGAATTTGCAGTGAGAAGTTTTTTGTTAAAATGCATGTAACTGCTTGAATTTGATGAGTTACAGCTTTGCCTTCACAAAAGATAGGGAGTGCTGTCACATCTCAAATTAAATCCTCTGTCATTTCAGCTGAAACTGTTCAGCTGTAAGACGGCCAGGGTGGCAGTCTAGCCAGTTATCAGTGTTTGCAACAGGGAGGCTCTTGGCAGCAAAGTAGGTCTGATAAAAAGTATCACAGTATATACACAAGTAACAATCCAGCAATTCCAATCACTTCTAATGACTGTTCAGGGAGCTGTTAGATAATGTGTAGTGAATGAAGTTGATGTTCACAACAGATTTAATTCCTTAAAAGAGAGAAAAGAACCTGGAGGAGACTTCTTACCACAGCTGTGTAGTGAATAGATGAGAACCAAAATGAGTGTGCTCCTCTTCTTCTAACTAATTAACAAAGCTTCCTGAGTTTCAGCTGAACGGCACAGATGTGCAATGTTAAGGATATGACTTTGGATGACCACACAAAATGCTTGGCATTTATGTAGTCAGGAGAGCACAGAAAGCTCCTGCTCAAAAAGAAGGGTGAGATTCAAGTTGATTCATATTAATCCTGCAGAAATTAAGCTCTTGGAGTAACTTCAGGATAGCCCCAGTGAGGTCCAAGTCCTGTTATGCAGTTGATGAGAGTTTTACATGGTTTTGAATAGTTACCCAGTATTTTCAGGGTGGAAAATAAGGACAGGCAGTTACAAAAATTAGAATTCCACAGGATTGGTATCCTGTCTAGTCTGAGAACCTGTTAATTTGAGGTACTGTGGCAATTCAGGTAGGCAGGCAGGGGGTAAGACTAGAAAGTTAGAACTGATGGGTGCTGCTGATTAAACACTCTGCATATTGTGACCTCATAGAGCCTCCATTTGTTCACTTCAAATCGCACAAAGTTTCTCGTCGCACAAACGTAAGTTGGGTCAGGTAGAAGTGACTAAACAGATCAAAAGTATTTCAGCTTTATGCAGGAGCATTATTAAACCGGTGTGAATTCTAGGTTGACGATGCTGTCAAAATTTCTGTGTGTGTCACTAAGACCTCTTGACCACCTTCTGTTCCGGGGCGTGATGATGGCCCTTCAATACCTTGTTGCCTTAGCCCACAAAGCCTGCGTTGAAGTGCAGTATAATAACATACAGTTTCGCAACCCCTGACAAGGAGGAGGTTGGGGAGTGCATAACAGAAAGGCATGATATCCAACTAATTTTGTGCCTCACCCTGTCCAACTTTTAACTGAAAACCAGAAACCATTTGGTTACTGAGTGGTTTTAGGATGAGTTGCCTGGCATCTTAAGAAGTCTTCCTACCATTCTTCATAGTAATCTTTTTTTGTTATTGCTCTGAATATCTTAATATTATGGCAAACTTTGTTCCTCTGCTGTTCATTCCTTTTTAGAGGTTCCTTATGCATATACTGAACAGTACAGGCCTCCTAGAAAGAACTGTTTATTCCCTGCCACTTGTCAGTCCATTGGATTTTCTTGTTGCTTGTAAGCTTAATTATCCTAGCTGATGCCAGTTAGCATCTAGAGCTGAGAAGAAGCTTTCCTTGCACCCTAAAGCTTCATGTAGGAGGGAAGCACAATTACAGGCAGCAGCAAATATGGGTCAAGGGACATTTGCTCTGAGGAAGACCTAGTGGGAGGCAGGGATGTTCTGTAATGTTGCATGTGGGCAGATTAGTTCTTCGGAGAATTCCTGCAGTGGAGTCTGTACCACACAAACTTCATGCTACATGTTTTCTCATGAAGTACCTAATCCTTAGTCGCAGTGGCTGTCTCATACAAGTTAGATTTAGGAAGAATGGAAAAGATCATCAGATTCCAGATTCAGTTTAAGAGGACCTCATGATTGTTAGGTGATTCTTCTGATTATCTCAAATGTAATTAATGATGATTTTAGAATCCCAGAGCTCAGCAATGCTATAGCAGTTCCTTTCCATCCCTGCTGCACTGTCTGAGTTGGCCATTTAGGACATCCCTTTTCCAACTAGTGGTGTGGAAAAAACCACCAAACTTCTGTCAGAAAGTGTGGCATGAGGTCAATCTTTCTGGCTGTAGGCCAGCCAAGGAGGACAAGATGAGTGCAAGAGAAGTAGAAAAACTATTTTAACACCTTCAGAAAAAACTTTCAGACCCTCTTAAAATTTCAAACAAAATGTTTTATTCCAGTGCTCTGCATTATTTCTAAAGTATTCTAGAGAAAATATGTACTGAATGCCAGCAATAATACATCTTGGTGAGACAGATTTAAAGTAGCAAGTGTTACATAAGAGTGCACACAAAATGAAAAATGGCTGAAGGGATTGATCAGAGCAGAAGTAGAACAGAGTATCTATAGAATACAAACATTTACAAGAAAAAGTCTTGTGAATAAATTATTTAAAATCTATTGCCTGGATCTTTCTAATAGCTTTTTAAATATTTTTACCAAGCAAAACACAAGAAAGAATACTCAAGACATAAACCAGAAATACCAAACTTTGTTCATACAGGCAATATCAGAGAATTCTTTTAATAGACAAAATATATGCAATGATAGGAGATAAGAAAGTTCATTCATGTGTAAATATATCCATTGTCTATTAGTAACAGCAAACAGCTGTATTAACTCAAAAGCACACTGCAGTCAATCCAGCATACCAATCTTTCCAATGTCCTACTAGTTTCCATGGAACAAATATTCTGGTTTGTTTTAAGGTAGAAAGAGGTTAGAAATAAGCGAGCCATGTTATTTTTAAAAGTACTTTTAAAATAAATGTAGTCTTTCCTTCTAAAAAAAGAATATGACTTAAATTTAGATTTTACTTTTCCACTGGTACACTAGTATGTATGAAGTCTGTAGCATAAATGTTCATTAGAACTTGATTGTCTTAGCTGCTGCTGAGATACTAAGTCAAGGCACTCAGGAAACTTTTTGTCCCTTTAATGATTATTCCAGTATCAGGAGGGTGAAAGATCCTGGGGGCAGGGGTTACATCTCAACACATTTTGTATGGAACTCTTGGGCACAACCAAAGCGTTCCAAATGCAGCTGTTTCAAGAGTAGGAAATTTTGCTGATGCACACACTTAAGAATTTACCTTTATGTTTCTGGTTAACACTGGGTGAGTCCAGATCACAGAAGAGGAGGTCATAAATTATTTGCATGGTTTCCAGCAATTCTGGTTTCAAAGTTTGCTGAGGATCAACAAAAATGGAAGCATGCCCAAGTAGGCAACTTGATTTAATCTGTAATACAATACTGTAGGATTTTAGTAGTGTTAACAATGATAGAATTCATTTATTTATTTATTTTTTAAAGACCAACTCAGAATTGGTGAATCTAGGCCCTTGTTTCAGCTCACTGAAGCAGCCTTTGTTTATAATCAGGAATATGGAATCAAGTTGAGTTTCAGTTGGGGAGTATGTACATGGCATTTGCAATCATGCAATTTCCAGCCGTAGTAGCTAGCAGTTTAAAGGGCTCTACCATTATATTTTTCTGGGTACTACTAACCCATTATAAAAGATCTGACTGTTGTATGTTCAATTTAATTACAGTTACTCAAAGACTGTAATTCCATTAAAAATAGCATAGATATTACAAAATGAGCTTAAAATACCTACCTGAAGGTAAAGATTCACACAGTATTCTCCATTCGCACAGTAAGCCTTGCTAACAGATGAATGAAATGACCAGTGACAGTCTTGGGAGCAGTCCTACAGAGCTGGTCTCTACAGTTGACTAAGAACAGGTCTGATCCTGCTGTCCAAACCAGGCACTCAGACCACACAACTGTTAATGAGCACAGTGGTGTAGAGCAGCTCTTACCCTGAACCCTGATGTCTGCAGGAGATGTACAGAACCAGGCCCCGGTTCATTTGTGGTGTGTGGATGAATGGAGAACAGCCAAGCTTGATCTTGGTCTGGACCCATGTAGCAGCAGGTATGGCAGAAGAATGCCGTAGTGCTTCGCTGAAGCAAAAGACTGGGTTCTTTTATCTGAGCTTGGATTTCCTTAAACAGAGAGTACAGAGTATGTATCTAAGCTACATTCAGGCTGTGGCCAACCAGCAGTTAACAATGTGGTTTATGTAGTGGTACTGCAGACATTCCAAAAGTCAGATACCACTACAAGGTGAAGAGATGCTCTTAAAACATGTTAGAGGAGCTAGCCTTCAATTCAGTAACTTGAGGGGCATGAAGTAACCAGAAGACACAATCCACACTCCTTTCCTCTAAATGTAGATTTGAGGCAGCTCAACACAGCAAGTGTTAAAAAGAAAGTCATTCTAGCCCTGTAACAAAGGGGTAACTAGGGGATAGCCATAGTGGTGAGAAAAGCAGTAATTATAGGGTGTTCAAAGTAACAAAAAACATGCTCAGGTTTAACTGTACTGCAGTCAGGTAAAGAATGGGTAAGTGGGAGAAGATTTAGTACAGTCTTAAGTATCAGCCATCAAACTCGACTGGGTAGACTGGTCTTCAAAACAGATGCAAACTAAGCTATATCCTAAGTAGATTTATCAAAAAGTGAGATAGTGATATTAAGCACACGAAGACAAATTCTCTAATGGTTCTTAGCTGCTATGGGCAGATTCAAAATTAATGACATTTGCCTTTTACCACTATAATGGCAATATAAAGAAGCTTCCCACCTCACCCCCTAAACCAAGAACTGCAAGCTTTGTTTTAGGTCAGGATGGCAGAAGCAGAAGGAATCTGTTCTATTTTAAGCCCTGGTGGAAGTTTTAGAAATTTGCTGTTAGAAAACCAGTTGATCCTTTTGACACACAGGCAGTTGGCATTTGAGAACTTCAACCTTTGTTTTTAAATTTTTTTTTCAATCTCATTTTAATTATTAAATTTAATGTCCTTTATTTTTAGTCATACAAGTACCCCCAAGTTTTACGCTTGGTCTCCTGCTTCCTTATTTTTTTAAATGAGGGTATATTTCATATTTGCTGAGTTTATATAGATAATTTTTGCTATTTAGATAGTACATTCCCATCTACTTCCAATATTATCATCAGAACAGTACCTTTTGACCTGTACTAATAAGATTGTGAGACAGGAGGTTCAATTGAGTGACTTTTGTATAAGACGACCACTCTGAAGGTACTTTCAGATATCACAAAGGATAGGCTAGGGAAAAAGGATATACAGCATACATTATCTTCTCACTCAGTTCACTGTATGCACAACCACCTGTTGACCAGACTGTGGCTCTGATACTTTGAGATGTCATAGCTCAGTTTGCTTGCATTCTTCCACAAGAATTTGATTCTGCATTGTCATGGCAGGAAGGTAATCATTGACTGGGTCTTGAATGCTTGTAAGAATCTGACCTATCCCTCGGCTGATTCTTTGTCCGTAAGAGCCACTGCTGTTTTTGGCTGAGATTGTCTGACCTCTGTAGACTTGAGCCCGATGCTCGCAGATACCAAACTTGCTTAGGAGGATAAACACATCTCTTCGAAAAGCTTTGGTGAAAATAGCGTAAAGAAAGGGGTTGGCACAAGAATTGAGTGGGTAGAAGAGTACCAGCAAAATTTTGGAATTGGTGACAGTTATCAGTGGTTTGTTCATAATGGCAGATAAAGCATGGAAAGAGATGGGAGCCATGCACAGAAAGTCGGTGAAAATCAACACGGCCATACGCTTTGCAATTTTGGTGTCTTTGTCCCCTGACTTGTACTGGGGGTTTCGCACAGTTACATAGATTTTTATATAGCAGGCACAAATGATGACAAAAGCAATAATGTTACATATTAAAACGAAGACGACATAGGCTTCAGCCACTGGTGTTTCAGTGTCCATAGGCAAGCAGATGCTGACTTTGCTATAGCTGCTGACACCAACCAGTGGCAAAAGGGCAAGAAGAAAGCATGAAAGCCACCCTCCCAGCATGATAGCCAAGGCGTGCCGGAGGCGAATCTTTCGATCTGGGCGCATGGCAAAAGTGATGGCATACCAGCGCTCCAGGGTGATCACAGTCAGTGTGTATACAGACAGTTCGCTAGCAAATACAGTGAAAAAGCCAGCTGTGTTGCAGCCGGGCCCAGTCTGCCACTCTATAGCGTGGTTATAGTACTCTGACCTGGTGTAGAGATCCACTGAAGCAATCAGGAGGAGGTATAAACCCATGCAAAAATCAGCAAAAGCCAAGTTACACATCAGAAAGCGTGGTACAGTCAGTTTATAATGGCTGGTGAGAAGGATGAAAAGGACAAAAATGTTACCTAGGATGGCCAGCAGGTTCACAAACCACACCACTATCCTCAGAAATTGGTATCCCATTATATCCTCACAGGGATTAAACTCATCAGGTTCCGGAGTGCATATTACATCTTCATTGCCTCCACAGACAGGATAGTCATAATGACTATCAAAGGTCTGGACATCTTCCATTTGAGGGTTCTTGAGCTCTTGGCCAAATCCAAAATTTCCTTCTCCGTGCTCTTCCAAAAAAATGTAATAATGGGAATTTTCAGGAAAATTTGTGAACTTGGTGGTTTTGTCATAAAAGGTATCGGTGTGGTCTGTGTATTCTTCTGCATCATCTTCATAAAATGAACCTCCGAGAGCTTTGACTGATCGTCTCTTACGAAAGCTGTAGCTGCCGCTCTGGTTACATGTCAGGTACTCCAAAATTCTGAAAGAGTAGAGGAGGAAGTCACTGCTGGCATTTACAGCCTGGCTGGAGTGCAACAAGTAAACAAAGGGGGACACTTCAAAAGAAAGTCACCATGACTGAAAATGTCGCTATAAAATTGTGATCGTGTGTATTTCTGTTAATAGAATATATAGTGAATGATAAGTTTGAGCATTTCTGGGCTTTTTTTTTTAAACTGTTTTTCCTTTCTCTGTTACTGTCAGCTATACCCAATAGTAATTCGGCTTGTTCAGCATCCATAATCCCTCTTCCTTTTTGGGATCTACATTCTCAGTACATAACAAGACTTTTATCTACTCTTCATAACTTCTTAGCTAATACAGTATTACTTTCCTTTTCATTTTTGCTCACAAGTCAATTTCTCCCAGAATTTCCATCATTTTTATTTCTGGTTTGTGTATTTTCTGTACGTGCTTTAGAGCTGACAAGCAGTGTAGTTGTTGGGAATCCTCTACCTCAAGGTGTGATGCACCTGTATTTGTAATCAAAACTTACTCATACTTGGAAAAAAATTGCAATTTGGAATCAAATTCTTTGATCACTGTGACCCACTGTCACATAACCTTTAGTATTTCTCATTTCCAGGTGTGTAGAATTGAAGATTTTGTACAATTTAAGGTTGCATACAATTCAGTCTGAGAAATTTTTATCTCTACTAACAGATACGCAAATATGTTTTTATTTCAGTCATTAGATTGTGCTGGGTTCTTTCTGCACATTCTTTCTGTCCAGGTTTTAAATCTCTTCACTCTTCTGTTTTATTTCTGTCCCTCACTTTCCCAGTTTGTTGTAATTGTGAATATGATTGCCTTGTGAGTTTATTATTGAATAATTCGTGCACTTAGCATATTTTTAATATACTGTGAGTCAATCCACAAATACTGCAATACTGAAGACGGGCTGTATTCCTAAATCAGAGGCTGGATAAGAATTCCCTAAACCTTATTAAACTTTGTATAAATTTACAATGCATTTGCATTCTGCAGTAGAATTCTGCTGCTTATCAATCCCTTTCTCCCTCCTTGCCCCCAGCACAAGTCGCTGTATTGCATCAGGACATCTATAAATGTACTTTTGCCTCACAAAAGCTATCCACACCAGTTCTGATGAGAGGCTAGAAAT